>NC_140181.1:267500-287500 GCF_963971535.1 Notolepis coatsorum | reverse complement strand
GCTAGGTTAAAAAGGTTTTTGTTTTTAAGAGGGGTTTGATTTAGATTAGATAATTTAGTTATTTTTAAATGTCTGATCTAAAGATAAACAAAGGGTTTTAAAAGTGTTATATTTATCTTCTCTTATAGTACCAGAGAGAAGCTGAGGAGAATCAACCAGCAACAAAAGCTAAATTTGTTTAAAAAAGAAATATATATATATATATATATATATATATATATATATATATATATATATTATTATTATTATTTTTTTGGTATCGAAATGGTATCGAAATATCGATACTTTTCAAGGTATCGTATCGAAGTCGAAATTCCAGTATCGTGACAACACTACTACCACATAGACGTGTCCTTCGTAGGCAGCGACTCCCACTCCATCATGCCTGCTGCTCATGGGGGCGATCACTGGTTGGTGTCTGGGCTGTAGCACTCAGCTGTGAACAGACACTCCATCCCGTTGAAGCCACCACAGATGTAAACCTGTAATAAGAAAGAATATTCTAATTTAGTTTATATATTCCATTTGATTTCATTCTACTTTAATTGTCTGTTAATGACACATCTTTTGTATGTGCAAGCTTACTTGGCAATAAAGACATTTATGATTTCTGATCTAACGTTCCTTGTGTTCATCTAGCACCCTGTGTCCCTGAGTTCCACCCACCTTTGCCCTGGAGGGCTGCTGCCCCGGCGCGGCTCCTGCGCTCCAGCATGGGTGAGATCACTGTCCACTGGTTGGTTTCAGGCTCATAGCGCTCGGCGGTGTTCAGGTCCACATGTCCGTCCCACCCTCCCATGGCGTAGATACAGCCGCCCAACGCGACCACGCTGAGCTCACTGCGGCGTGAGTGCATGGGAGCCGCCTGCAGCCAGCTGCGAGTGACGGGGTTGAACCTGCGCACACTGTTGAGACGTTCATAGCCGTCCAAGCCACCGACACAGTAGACCAGACCGTGGAGATAAGCGGTGCCGTGCCAGGCCCGGGGACTCTCCGCCTCAATGCTCACGTCCATCCATCCACCGGCTCGGATATCGTGGTCAGGATGCCGCCACCCCGGCCTCCGATGGCCAATAGGACCTCCTGGGGCAGGCGTGGACGCATCAGGGGGTTTGGGAGCCTGTCGGAGCCAGGGGAGTTCAGGACGCTGAGGATGAGGGGCCTGCAGTCGTGGCTGTCCCTCACCACAGGGTTGTTCTGGACGTTGCTCCTGAAGTAGTCAGGCCTCATCAAGCCCATGCGAACCTGGGAAGAGACAAGCAGACAGCGGGTACAACTTAGACATCGGTTGTAGACGGTTTCTGTTGCTAGGGAACAGTTTGGACCCAAATGTTTGAGAACCACTGTACTAGGGAACCTAGTGTTGTTTTAATGTAATGCACAGTAATACAATTAGTTACCTTGGGCAGCAGCAAAGGGATGTGTGTTTTACGCTCCTCACGGGAGTGGTCGATCCAACGGAGGACGGCCTCGAACACCGTCTCCTCGCTCTTCACTTTCAGGTCATCCCTCTCGATGATGTCCACCAGTTGCTGCGGGGACAGCTCCACAAACTCCTGTGAGACGTGCAACATCTCCTCAAAGTGGCACACGATGAAGAGATGTGCCTTGCGCCTCAGGTCAGGGCAGCAGTAGATGTCTGTGAACCTCCAGATGCCGACACAGTTTTCCAGAGACAGCTGGCCTTCTAGGAAGTCAGAGCACGCTCCTACTATGCCAGTCACGCGAAGCTGGTCTGCAGCCACCAGAAGCTCTTCCACGTTCTCTGCTGTCACCGGCACAAAGCGTGTGTAGGAGTACTCTATGATGAGCTGCATCATACCCGGGGACACCCCAGGGATACTGTAGACCAGTGGTTCTCAAACTGTGGTACGCGTACCACTAGTGGTACTTGGTGGTACTGCTGGTGGTACTTGAAAACATTTACAAAAAAGCAAAAAAATTATATATATATATATATATTTTTTTGTCAGGCCACTGAACTTAGAAGCAGGCCAGGCCAGTGTTTCTGGTTGCGGCGGCGCGATAGTTAGATAACCTAAGTGGGGAACAACCAGGAGATCACTGTGACGGAGAGTAATGCAGTCTAAACAGTCATAAATCTTTAATTCAACTTCAGCCCTGATCATAACCATTTATTTCTTTTAGATTTTTTGTAATGTCAGATAAAAAATGAAATACTCCCACTTTTCTGAAAAGAGTTGGTGTTAAATCTGACATTACAAAAAATCCATCAAAATCTGTGTTGCTGCTAATCATTGACACATGCCTAGCCTGTAATAATCCCCCCCAGAAAAATGTACTTTGCATTTGATATATTGAAAATATTTTACACTTTGTGTTTTTTTAACAATAATTTGTGATGCCATCACACAAACTGGCATTTAAGGGGTAAACATTCAAAAATGTATTGAATGTGTTTTCTTTTCATTCAAAAATTCCTGCACCAGAATGCAGGAAATTAAGTTTTTGTAGTGTGAGAGAGAGAGAGAGAGAGAGAGAGAGAGAGAGAGAGAGAGAGAGAGAGAGAGAGAGAGAGAGAGAGAGAGAGAGAGAGAGAGAGAGAGAGAGAGAGAGAGAGAGAGAGAGAGTGTGAAGTTGTTCTTAATTTTCTCACTTGCTATGTGAGAATGTTAGTTATTATGTTCTCAATGCCCCTTGCATTGTATGAGTTGTGTGGAAGCGTTTGCTAGTTATTGTGCTATCCCTTTGTACATTGTGGCTGTGTCTGACAAAAGTTAACAATAAATAATGGTATTAGGAATACATTTGCCTCCTGCGTGAACTGTGCATAGCTGAATAGACTGTATTTTAACTTCGGTCATATGGTGGTACTTGGAGAGCCAGCTACGTTCTCAGGTGGTACTTGGTGTAAAAAGTTTGAGAACCACTGCTGGTCTTACCACAGTAGAAGTATAGTATCTTTTTTACACTAGAAGTACAGTATAGTATCTGTTTACAGTAGAAGTACAGTATAGTATCTAGTACAGTATAGTATATGTTTACAGTAGAAGTACAGTATAGTATCTGTTTACAGTATAAGTACAGTATATTATATGTTTACAGTAGAAGTACAGTACAGTATATGTTTACAGTATACGTACAGTATAGTATCTGTTTACAGTAGAAGTACAGTATAGTATCTGTTTACAGTAGAAGTACATTATAGTATATTTTTACAGTAGACATACAGTATAGTATCTGTTTACAGTAGAAGTACAGTATATTATCTGTTTACAGTAAAAGTACAGTATGGTATCTGTTTACTAACCAAGCTAACCTGAACCAAACTAACCTGAACCAAGCTAACCTGAACCAAGCTAAACTTACCTGAAATAGTCACTGCAGTCACACAGGAGGGCCTTGTGGGCATTCAACTCAGTGCTGTTGACTTTAATAACCACATCACAGAGCCTTCCCTCCAGACACAGCTCATTAAGGATTGTACAGGACATTGTTTCCTTTTCCATGTGGTGATTTTAAAATGGTATCTACAGAATATATTCAAACTTACAGACTAGTAGCCAGAAACAACAAGTGAGATCTTCACTTGTCTTGTGAGATCTGAGAACTTCTGAGAGAATTGTTAAATATATACTGTACACAAATGTTCTAGAATGTGCTATTATGACATCATACTGTGACATCACAAATGTTCTAGAATGTACTATTATGACATCATACTGTGACATCACAAATGTTCTAGAATGTTCTATTATGACATCATACTGTGACATCACAAATGTTCTAGAATGTTCTATTATGACATCATACTGTGACATCACAAATGTTCTAGAATGTTTGATTATGACATCATACTGTGACATCCAGTGATGGGAATAACGGCTATAAATAACGGTGTTACTAACGGATTACTCTTCCAATCTTAATAACGATGTTACCGTTACTGCCAAAAAATGCGGCGCGTTACTATGATTGAAGCTGTTTTTTTCATCAGACAGATCTCTGCGCTGAGAAGCAATACTTTTTTTCCTTGGTTAGTGGGCAGTGCGCGATTGGCTGAGGTTGAGTAAAATGTCATGGTAAGCCAATCAGAGGTAGAGGTGGGCGGGTGTTCGAAAGAATCCAGAGTCTGACACACAGCGACAACACAAGCGACTCAGTCAACGACAGACCGTGGTTCTGTGTACGTTTTGATAGTTTGTTTGGCGAGCCCAAATAATCCAAAACTAATCCAACAAACAACACAAATCAAATAAAATCAAATCAAATTTATTTATAAGGCCCAACAACACACGTTAATGTCCCCATGGGCCATACAGGTCTTCTTTAAACAAGTCAAGAAGAAAACATAACAATAAGTCAAGAACAGAACAAGGACAGCATCCAACAACTTTAAAATAAATGCAAATAAATGAAAGAATGCAAGCACTCCCAGACATACCCCACGCGAAGGTAAGGAAAAACTCACTAAAACCTAACAATAGGTAAAAATGCTCCACAGGCAGTGTGGAGGAGAGAAACCTTAGAAGGGCCATTCAAGGGGGGATCTCCCTTCTTAGATGTGGGTGATAGTAGTGTTGCAGACTAACAGTTGGTAAGCATGCACTCAAGTGTGTAGTGAAACACAGATGAGTGCATGCAATAGCAACTGAACATTTTGAAAGATTAAAGATAGAGCTGATAGCGATAGCAACTGAACATTTTGAAAGATTGAAGATAGAGCTGATAGCGAATCTATTTGAGGCACAGGGGCGGCGCAGTCAACGACAGACCGGTCCATGAGCATTTTTTGTTCACTCTTGTGTTAGTTGTGTTGTGTTAGTTTAGATGATTAGATTAGATTCTTATATCTGTATGTTGTGTATGTTATAAATGTCATGAATTGAAAATGGGGGACCCTGATGTAAACAAGACGAAAGTCTCTCTGGTCTGCATCCCCTTAACAATTGTGTGTATTGAGCTGTACTGTACTGTACCCATTCTGCAATCTGTTAATTAAAATGTTCAATCAATTAGTATATAAATATATTAGTATATATTTATTTTTGGTATAGTGCTTACAACCCTTTCATTGCCACACTACATACGGTTAACCTTTTACTATCACAGAGGAGTAACCGTCGGTAGTGTGATAGTAAAGGGTTAACATTCTGTAGCGTGGCAGTGAAAGGGTTAACCGGCTGTCGTGCGGCAGTGAAAGGGTTATATATCGTATAGCATCGCGTCCCGCTCTGAGCCTTACGAGATACTCATATCTCCTGTGATACCTAATGTATCTCCCACGAACAAAAACACATGCACCCCACCTGTATGGGGCCCCGCCCCTTATGGTGGCCACCGCCCATATAACCATGACCCTGGTCATGAAACACCCTTCCTCTATTTTCGTCCCAGCGTGTTGGATGCGTGCACCATACGAGCTAGCGGAATGAAAAGATTAAGGAAGATTAATAATGTTGGAAGCTTACCGGAGGTTGCAGGCCCCTGGCATCTTCGACGCATGTTTTCGGCGACACAACGGGCCTGTGATGTTCCTCGTTTGATGACTGCACATCGAGGTTCAGCTGTACAAGGCTGGCTGTCGGGCCAGCTTGTACTCAGGTAGGCCCTGTGTCTTCAGGCATGGGTATTAGTGTTAGTAATGCTGGTTTGTGTTGTTAACACAACCTTGTTGTGTGTTGGCGCCAGGGGCAGGATGGTTTGGTGAACGTTCTCTGCAGGGAACGGTTTCCAAGCTGTCTTGGGCGTGCTGCTAAAACATCTAAAGCTATGCTAACATGCTATCGCTACTGCCGCATGCTATCACTACTGCTGATTGCTATGCTGTTTTAATGTCTCCGCCGTGAGATGTTGTCACTCTCCCGCCTCTTGCCCGGTTAATCAATGAAGGTCAGTCGGTAGCTGTTGTGGGGTTTTGAGTTCTATTTACCTTTTTCGGGTAAATGGGTTGACAACGGGGTAGGTCGTGGCTAGGTTCTAGCCAGGTATTACCTTGTGTTCCGGCGGGGTTTGTTGAACGGTGTTCCCATCTGGGTTGGCGTCGGGTAGTGGGGCTATGGGTCCAGCCGACATGGTAAACATGTTGCGTGTCTGTGCACAGGCAATTGTTGTCTTGGGTTCCACATTGCCTGGCGTTAGGCTGCAGTAGTATAAGGGCAGGGCCGCTTGGGAGAAATGTGAGGCCCTGTGCGTTTTTAGACGCGAGGCCCCCCATCTCCTGGGGCGGCCCTGTGTAGGGGGCTATTGTTTCATTTTGTCACTCTGCTATGAGAAGGTCTGTCTTGCTACAGCTTTCTCTCCTCTCAAACCATTCATACTGACGGTCAATCGGTATACTGGGGGAGTAGTGCGGGGGGGGGGCTTTGTTTACCTTTTTTGGTAAATGGGCTAAACTAGGGCTGGTGTTCTGTTGTGAATATTTTGAATGAAGACGGGTCTGGTCCGTCTCCCCTTAAACTTTGTGTGTATGGGTTTGCTCATTCTACAGTTTTTGTGGTTTAGCTCTTTTATTCATTTAACCTTTTCATGGTCCACACCACAGTGGAGGGTGCTGTTTGCAATCACCACTGGTGCTCCATGTTAACGTCAGTCCTTTGTTTTTGATATATTGAAACAATGCCCCGCCCGGCCGACGCCATGGGTCGGCCTGGCGAGTGGCTGGTGGGCTGTTAAGGCTTGTACCGCCACGGTATGGAATTGGCAACGATTAGAACTGTGTTCGAATTGGTGTTTTTTCTATTACAGAAATGGTGTCTGGTGGAGGGGCCTTGAGGGCCGGCCGACGTCGACACATCGCGCACGGTGTTGGTAAACCACTCCGTCGAGGATGTTGACGTTATTAGCTTTGACCCAGCCGCAAGCTATAACCGCTCAGGGTTCCCCTCTCCGCAGGGGATTTTGGTCTTCTGCTGGAGCGCGGGCGGTATTGTCCTAGGCCCTACACCGCCTCACACCGCGCAGCCAGAAGAAGAGAGAGCACGGCCTCGTCAGCGGCGATGACGGGGCCCTCGACAGGCGGCCATGTTTCCCCCGCCAGTGGTGCCCTGGTTGGAGAATCGACAGGGTATCGCGAGGCCGACAGTCTTGGCGGCCGAGGGATCGGCCATTTTGGGTGATTTCGGTGTTGGTAAACCACTCCGTCGTCATTTTGCCACGAGCAGCCCGCTCCCCGTTCAATCCTCTCTCTGGTATCCCCAGAAGCGGGGCTCTGAGCGTTCTCCTTTGGCTGCGGGCCGCGAACCTTCATTGAAGCGTATGCGGCCCCATTCTTCGCTTCTCATGGAGACAGGGGCTGACACCCAGTTGATGGCTGAGCCTGGGTCTGTCCGTGAGAATGTTGTGCTGTCAAGCGGCTCCCACACCTTGAACTGTGTTGGTTGAGCCTGGTGTTACGTCTGTCAACTTAAGTGTTGTCAGCAGGGGGGCTCGAAACCTTTTGAGGCACACAGTGCGGGCTTCCCCGGCCTCGCCTTCGCCAGGCCAGGTATCATGTTGGTGCTCCCACTCCTGGAATATTGGCAAGTGGTCGCAGCTCACATGGTTTGGGGTGGTAGTGATATCACTGCAGGGCTACGGTGTGTAGGAACCCATGGGGGCCTTACACCTTGCATGTCCGGCTGCAGAACGACTCCTTCAGCATGTTCTGGAGGGGTGTTCAGTGGGGGGGCTTTTTTGATCGGGAGCCCCCCGTATCAGACAGGCCCTTTTTCTGTCGGGGTTCCCCCTTGGGTGCGATTGCCTCGTGGGTGGTGTCAGGGTCAGGTGTTCCGACACGGAACGCGCTCCTCGCACGATTCCAGGGTTGTCTTCGCACAGCGGGGGGGACCGGGCCAACTATCTACAGTTCCTGGCGGACCTGCGCCACGTGACGGCGGGTGCGTTGGGAGTGTCGTCACATATGACTACGGCAGTACCATATGTCGAGGTAGATGGAGAGAATGGTGAGGCGGGGACTTGTGTTTACACAACCCCACCCGTTTTCAGGTTTGGTACAGACCCTGTTGTCGGGGTCTCCAGCAGGGACAGCTCTGGTCGACGAGATCCAATCTCTGTGGACGAAGCAAGCCATCGTCGTGGCGTTCTCCTCCCGGTGTTCTCTGCCCGAGAAGTCGGGAGGGAGGGGTGTAAGACCCAGGCTGGACCTGTCCCATGGGAAGGTTCAGCATTTTTTGGATCGTCTCCTACCTGTTGAACACTGTCAGGTGGGGGTCTGGTTCTCCTCCATAGACCTGTAGGATGCGTATGCGCATCCCCGATCTTCCATCCTAGGGCTTACCTACGCTTCCTTTGCAGGGTTAGCGTATGAGTACCAGAGGCTGCCGTTCGGTTTTCTCTGGCTCCCCGCATCTTCACCAAGTGCGTGGAGGCCGCACTGGGGCCTCTGCGTCATCCGGGGTTACGGAGTGTTCTGCCCTGATGACGTTCTGGTCCTTCGCGGTCAAGGTGGATCGTCAGGTCTCGTACCAGGCAGGTCTCTACCAGCCTGGGGTTGCTGTACACTGGATGTAGAGTATTCCTCTTCCCAGTCAACGGTTGGAGGGCTATGGGCATCCATCTCGGAGCGTGTTGTCAACACGCTCGGGAGGTTCCGTCCTAGGACGGTTACGGCGCTGTCTCACGTCGCGTTTTCACCGACGCCTCCCTCGCTGGTGATGCGTCGGGCCAACGCAGTAGGGGGCAGCTGGCAAACCATGCTGCCCGGTCTGCGCTACGTTCAATGTGTTGGTGTTGAAAGCGGTCCTTCTGGTCCACAAATGGTGTTGATCAGGACGGACGATACGACGTCAGTGTCGTGTATCGACAGACAGGGAGGAGTACGCTCCCCCTGTCTGCACCAGGCGGCGGGCGGCTGGCTATGGGCGTCCTCCATCTGCGCGGCCTAAGGGCTCCCCACATCCCCGGCAGGGAGAATGTGGGTGCAGGTGTACTGTCGCGGGGCGGCCCTCATCCTGACGGGTGAGGATTGCGTCTGGACATGGCCAGGCAGGTCTGGGACCGATGCCGTGCCGCCAGGGATTCTTCCCCATACATCTGTTAGGTCAGTTGTTGGGACGGGTACGTTGAGGGGCGCAGGTTCTTGATCCTGATGGTGTTACCATCTGGACTGCGCATGCTCCCTCCACTGTCGCGCTTACGCGGGCAGATGACGTATGTTCCAAGTGTGGTGTGAGGCGGGGGGCCTGGACTCAGTCTCCTGCCCCCTGGTTGCTGTCCTTAGTTACCTCCAGTCTCTCCTTGATAGACTGTCGGCTTCGACGGTGAGGGTATATGCAGCAGCTATATCCTCCTATCATGAGGGGTTTGAGGGGATGTCTTGTTCAGCCACCCTCTTGTGAAGCGTTTCCTGCTTGGCGCTCGACGCGTTAAGCCGGTGCAACGCTCCTTGGCTCCGACTTGGGATCTTCAATTGGTCCTCGGTCGGTTGTCCTTGGCCCCGTTTGAGCCGCTCGAGCGGGCGCCGTTGGGACAGCTGTCCTTCAGGACCGCGTTCCTTCTGGCTGTCACTTCCGCTAAACGCGTAGGTGAGCTCTGTGCTCTCTCGGTACATCCAGAGTGCCTGTCTTTTCGGACCGATTGCGGTGTCACTCTGCGACCTAATCCTGCTTTCGTGCCTGAGAATATCCGGAGTTCCTTCCGCTCCCGGGATATTGTGGTTCAGGCGTTTCGTCCTCCTCCTCACACTGGTGAGTTAGATGCGGGCCTTCACCTGTCATGTCCAGTCCGTGCTTGGGGATTTACCTCAGCCGTACTCAGGATTTCAGGGTTACCGACCAGCTTTTTGTCTGTTACGGTGGGGCTCGTGCTGGTAAGGCACTGTCGGAGCAGCGCCTGTCCCATTGGTTGTGCGAGGGTGTTACCCTCTGCTACACGCTGGCTGGGCAGGATCCCCCTGGGGGCGTCAGGGCGCACTCCACTCGTGGGGTGGCTGCCTCTGCCGCTCTCCTGGGTGGGGCCTCGGTGGAGGCCATCTGTGCTGCAGCTTCATGGTCCTCCCCGGGCTCCTTTGTAAGGTTTTTCCTCATGGACATGACCGGGGGTTCTGTCTCCCAGGCGGTTCTGGGGTCTGTGGCCTTTCCTGCTTCCCGTCCTTTGGTCGGGTAGCAGGAGTGTATGGGTATGGGCCGCAGTGTGTTGAGTCACACGTGGTTCCGCCTGTACGGTGTGTTCAAGGGGTTCTGGCTCCCTCTTGTTCGCATTCAGGTGGAGTTGACTGCGCCCCCCCTTCGTTAGGAAGGATGGGGTGACAGGGCTCCCCGCACCCCTTGATGTGGGCTTACGGGTCCTCAGGGGGTACATCTGTCGGGTCTCGCGCCCGCTCTTCCCCATTATCTCGTAAGGCTCAGAGCGGGACGCGATGCTATACGATATATAACGATTATGTAGATAACCTAGTTATATTAGTATAGGCTAAGCGTCCCGCTCTGCGCGCCCTGAGTTCCCTCTTGAAGGATCTTTTCCTGGGACGGGTTTTGGCGAGGAAGGGTGTTTCATGACCAGGGTCATGGTTATATGGGCGGTGGCCACCATAAGGGGCGGGGCCCCATACAGGTGGGGTGCATGTGTTTTTGTTCGTGGGAGATACATTAGGTATCACAGGAGATATGAGTATCTCGTAAGGCTCAGAGCGGGACGCTTAGCCTATACTAATATAACTAGGTTATCTACATAACCTATCGTTAACCTTATGTGTATTGTCGCAGTGAAAGGGTTTGGTAGTGCGGCAGTGAAAGGGTTAACAAGCATAATTTAATGTTGCCCAGTTGTGGCCTGTTGGGGGGCAAGACATATCAAAAGTTCCAAAACATCTATTGTGTTTGTATTTGTATGATCCACTATATAAACATAATTATAATACATGGCATTTGATTGGAGGCTAGTCTCACTTTGTCCCACAGCAACATTAAAATAGTTTAGATTTGTGTATGTTGTTTATGTAAAAATTGTACTTGAAAGTAACACAATAGTTACTTTCTGAAGTAACTAGTTACTTTTATAATTTGTAACTGAGTAAGTAATTTAGTTACTTTTTGGAAGAAGTAACTAGTAACTGTAACTAGTTACTTTTTAAAAGTAACTTGCCCACCACTGGTGACATCACAATGGAACATGTTTGATTTCAATTTGAATAATTTAAATAATATGTTGACATTAAAAAAGAACAAATAAAATAATAAAAAAACTACATGAAACAATGATACAAATTATAATAAAATATTTAAGTAAAATGTATAGAAATAAAGAAAAATAAGACAATGAAATAAAGATAATAATTCATTTAAAAGCTATTTTAAAAAGGTAAGTTTTGAGCAGTGCCAACCGAGTCTGCTGTCCTAACAGACTTGGGGTCTGTAGGGTAAGCACTTATTCCCTCCGCCCTGAACATTTATGGAGATGTATGGGCATTTTAAGTCAGTGATAAAAGTGTCTTTCAAGGATAAGTGAGCTCCTGCACTGATTATTATAGTTCAATATTCAATATTTGATCACCAAAACCCCCCAAAAAGCATAAAAAGGCCCCTCCCCGCCCAAAAAGGGCCCCAAAAATAGCACAGGCGCAGTGCCCTTTTCCGCCTTTGAGCACTTGCCCCTCTAAAGTCCTGTGCACGTCCCTGGACTTAACATTGTGCTTAAATTTATTTAAATAAACATTCTTTTTTTAAATGGCTAAAAGTGATTTTGTAATTTTGCAACCGTGGGTCGGTACTTTTAACCCTGTGAGGCCCAAATAAAAAATACATTAGTAACTTCAGAGGCCAGAGGGTGAGACCTATAAACACATGAAGGGTGCCGTGACTGAAAAAAAAGGTTTAGAAACGCTGGGATATGGTGTGGCTCTTTGTGGTACCACAGTGATTTTTGTGGCTCTTAGTCTCTGACTGGTTGGCCACCCCTGCACTAGTGTATACCTCTGTGTTGCTGAAGAAATGATGACAGACATAGTTTATATCTAGTCTTGCTTAGGTGGTAGTTGTTTCTGTGTGTGTGTTGCATGATGTCTCATTCACCAAGGACGTACAACAAAAAGGGCTTTCTCTTAGGGCCATTTGAGACCTTTTGGGCCGATTTTGGGATTCACCACCCATCCCAATAAAACATATATAATTAATATTATATTATAATATATTGTATATATTCATCTTACATTTACATTTAGTCATTTAGCTGACGCTTTTATCCAAAGCGACTTACAAGTTCTGTACGACAAGTCATCAGGAAGGGCACAACTCTATCAGCTGAGCAACAATGTTCATCAAAGTGTTGAGTGCTACAGTGTAGGTTACTTTATTAGGACAAGTGCATGACGGTAAGGTTAGTTAGGGTTAGATTTATTTATTATTATAATTTTTTTCAGATAATGGTTGAAGAAGTGTGTCTTTAGTCGACGGCGAAAGATTGGACGGGTTTTGGCTGTCCTAACTGGGGTGGGTAGTTCATTCCACCATTGTGGGGCAAGGACTGAGAATAGGCGACTTCTCTTTGATGACCCTCCCGGAGCTCGGATAGGAGTCGAAACAAAAAGCCCTTTTTGTCGTAAGTCCGTTGGCGAATGAGACCCCCTGTCTTGTGCTGCTTAGATAATAAATAATAACCCTGTCTTGTGTTGCTTAGAAGATAATAGATAATAACCCTGTCGTGAGTTGCTTAGATCAGTGGTTCTCAACTGGTCTAGCCTCGGGACCCAACATTTTCCTTAGTCATTAAGTCGCGACCCAAATTTTTTAACCACCATGATTTATTTCTATTTTTTATTTTTTTTTGCAGTAATACACAATCTTTCATGCACTGTTAAAAACATGAAATAAACACAAAAAAGTGCAACAAAAGTGCAGCTAGGGCTAAAAACCCAATGAAATAAAATAATAATAAATAATATAATGCTTCTTAGCAGATTTCTTAGCTTAACATAACAGACCTAAGTTTGGGGGAACTAATGGGATAACTGGGGTTGCAACAAACGTGCAACTAGGGCTAAAAACCCAATGAAATATAATAATAATAAATAATATATCCTTCTTAGCAGACTTCTTAGCTTAACATCCCAGGGAACTAATGGGATAACTGGGGATGTTGTTTGCTCCTGACAAGAGTCTCAAAGTCTGGGGTGATGGTAGACAAAGCAACTCGGAGGTCATGCTCAATGTCCAATCTGTTCCTCTGCTTTGTCTTCAGCTGGACCAGAGCTGAGAAGCCACTTTCACAAAGATAAGTAGTGCAAAAAAAAGATATTATAAAAAAAATAAAAAAAATTATAAATTTTTTTACACATCCGCGACCCACTCAAAATGGCCCACCAGTTGAGAAACACTGGCTTAGATAATAGATAGTAACCCTGTCTTGTGTTGCTTAGATAATAGATAACACCTATAACCCTGTGTTGTGTTACTAATATAATATATAACACATATAACCCTGTGTTGTGTTACTAAGATAATAGATAACACCTATAACCCTGTGTTGTGTTACTAAGATAATATATAACACATAACCCTGTGTTGTGTTACTAAGATAATATATAACACATAACCCTGTGTTGTGTTACTAAGATAATATATAACACATATAACCCTGTGTTGTGTTACTAAGGTAATATATGACCTTAATAACAATACAATGCCAAGTGAAAGCCATTCATGGTCATACTGTTTTCATGCATTTCCCCCCCCCTTCAAGTGAATAAACACATACATAACTGTGCCTGGTGTGTCTCTATGATGATGCCACATACAATGACAAGTGGGAACTACTCTATATGGACATAGTGTTCAGCACTGGGCCTAGTTAGTTTAAATTGTGGCTGTGTCGCCCTCTAGAGGGGAGTGGAGGGTGTCGCAGCTGGTTTCCCCAGCAGAGCTGAGCTGTTGCACAGCCCAAGGGCATCTGGAGATCAGAGCCACTAGCTGGTTGTACTCCAGTGTTTACGTTCCTCTGTTCTCCTCCGTCTCTGTCACTAGACACGACACGACGTCACACGAGTCACATGTTTCTGACATGGATCCTGTTCAAAATGTGTATTTCATAACCAGTGATGCCACAGATTACTTGTAAAAAGTATCAGATTACTGATTACTGATTACTCCATTAAAAAGTAATCTAGTTACTTTACTGATTACTTGATTACTAAGTTACTTTGAAAGTAACTAGGTTACGAAGTCGTCGTCGTCCCCACTGCTGCTGCCACAACATAAGAATGACAACAGTTTTTATTTTATTTTTTATAATGCTTTATTGAAAGTGCATAATGTCATAACTCATGATTGGCTGCTCATTGGCTGTGCGAGCGCACGTCCCATCTCCGGTCTAGCTGACTGTACCCCTGGCTCTCTTATCATCGGCATTATGAGATATAGTAACTGAATAGTAACGCACAGCCACTTGGAAAAGTAACTGTAATCAGATCACTGGCTGGTAAAAAGTAACAAGTTAGATGACTATTTACTGAAAAAAGTAATCAGATTAGAGTAACTAGTTACTGGCATCACTGTTCATAACGGCAGGGTGTGATGCAGGGTGGAGCGAGCTGATGAACTGTTAAACAACATCATAGGAGATCAATGCCATCGGACTCTGCAACCCTTCATTGATTATATAGATACTAGGCAATACATCATCTGTAACTCTAGCTACTCTAGTTTATACCTAATATGAGATGTCTAATAATCACTCTATAACGCAGCTTTGTACTATTACTGATATATTGTATTTCTAATATAAACTTGTATTATACTTTGTAAGTGTGTGTGTGTGTGTGTGTGTGTGTGTGTGTGTGTGTGTGTGTGTGTGTGTGTGTGTGTGTGTGTGTGTGTGTGTGTGTGTGTGTGTGTGTGTGTGGGTAATATAACCTATGTTTTTATGAAACTCTTTTAACTCTTATCAATTTATGTTAACGTATACAGCACTAATTCTAACAGATGTAAAAAAAACAGATCACATGATGACACACCATGTGACTTAAACTTAAATATGGTGGGTATAATATACCTAAATATATAACCTGAATGGTTGGTGTGTAAATATGTCAACGGTGGTAAATATATAACCTAATGCTGCTCTGATTAAAGGTGATGTTAAAGTGGTATGTGGTCCAGTTACGCTGCTCTGATTAAAGGTTGTGTTAAAGTGGTATGTGGTCCAGTTACGCTGCTCTGATTAAAGGTGATGTTAAAGTGGTATGTGGTCCAGTTATGCCGCTCTGATTAAAGGTGATGTTAAAGTGGTATGTGGTCCAGTTACGCTGCTCTGATTAAAGGTGATGTTAAAGTGGTATGTGGTCCAGTTATGCTGCTCTGATTAAAGGTCATGTTAAAGTGGTGTGTGGTCCAGTTATGCCGCTCTGATTAAAGGTCATGTTAAAGTGGTATGTGGTCCAGTTACGCTGCTCTGATTAAAGGTTGTGTTAAAGTGGTATGTGGTCCAGTTACGCTGCTCTGATTAAAGGTTGTGTTAAAGTGGTATGTGGTCCAGTTACGCTGCTCTGATTAAAGGTCATGTTAAAGTGGTATGTGGTCCAGTTAGGCTGCTCTGATTAAATGTTATGTTAAAGTGGTATGTTGTCCAGTTATGCTGCTCTGATTAAAGGTCATGTTAAAGTGGTATGTGGTCCAGTTATGCTGCTCTGATTAAAGGTCATGTTAAAGTGGGATGTGGTCCAGTTATGCTGCTCTGATTAAAGGTTATGTTAAAGTGGTGTGTGGTCCAGTTACGCTGCTCTGATTAAAGGTTATGTTAAAGTGGTATGTGGTCCAGTTATGCTGCTCTGATTAAAGGTTATGTTAAAGTGGTATGTGGTCCAGTTATGCTGCTCTGATTAAAGGTTATGTTAAAGTGGTATGTGGTCCAGTTATGCTGCTCTGATTAAAGGTTATGTTAATGTGGTATGTGGTCCAGTTATGCTGCTCTGATTAAAGGTTATGTCAAAGTGGTATGTGGTCCAGTTACGCTGCACTTATTAAAGGTGATGTTAAAGTGGTATGTGGTCCAGTGCCGCTGCACTGATTAAAGGTTGTGTTAAAGTGGTATGTGGTCCAGTTACGCTGCTCTGATTACATCCCGTTGAAGTTAACAGGCTTCAAATGTGAAAAAGTATATCATCTTCATACATTTTTTATTTTATATTGCCTTTTCTATGCAAACATATTTTTCTTCAAAATAGCTAGTAACTGATGGATTCAGATACATGTAGTGGAGTAAAACGTACAACATTTCCTTGAAATGTAATGGAGTAAAAAAGTATAAAGTTCCCTAAAATGAAAATACTCACATGAAGTACAAGTAAGTCGAAACTGGTACACAACTTGAGTACAAATACTTAGTTACTTTCCACCACTGCCTTTATAATGTATTATAAAGTCACTGTGCAGTATTGGATGCTGTCTTTCATGTTTTGCAAAAGCTCCATATCCAGTTAGAGCTGCATGAGGCAGCTTCTGGGAGATGAGCGTGAGTGAGTCCACCTGCCGGCAGCAATAGAGCGGAGCTCTGCATCACTGTTGAAGCCAACGCCAGAGCAACACAGGTCTTCCACAGACTCCCAGAGCAACACAGGTCTTCCACAGACTCCCAGAGCAACACAGGTCTTCCACAGACACCCAGAGCAACACAGGTCTTCCACAGACACCCAGAGCAACACAGGTCTTCCACAGACTCCCAGAGCAACACAGGTCTTCCACAGACTCCCAGAGCAACACAGGTCTTCCACAGACTCCCAGAGCAACACAGGTCTTCCACAGACTCCCCGAGCAACACAGGTCTTCCACAGACTCCCAGAGCAACACAGGTCTTCCACAGACTCCCAGAGCAACACAGGTCTTCCACAGACACCCAGAGCAACACAGGTCTTCCACAGACTCCCAGAGCAACACAGGTCTTCCACAGACTCCCAGAGCAACACAGGTCTTCCACAGACTCCCAGAGCAACACAGGTCTTCCACAGACTCCCAGAGCAACACAGGTCTTCCACAGACTCCCAGAGCAACACAGGTCTTCCACAGACTCCCAGAGCAACACAGGTCTTCCACAGACACCCAGAGCAACACAGGTCTTCCACAGACTCCCAGAGCAACACAGGTCTTCCACAGACTCCCAGAGCAACACAGGTCTTCCACAGACTCCCAGAGCAACACAGGTCTTCCACAGACTCCCAGAGCAACACAGGTCTTCCACAGACTCCCAGAGCAACACAGGTCTTCCACAGACTCCCAGAGCAACACAGGTCTTCCACAGACTCCCAGAGCAACACAGGTCTTCCACAGACTCACAGAGCAACACAGGTCTTCCACAGACTCCCAGAGCAACACAGGTCTTCCACAGACTCCCAGAGCAACACAGGTCTTCCACAGACTCCCAGAGCAACACAGGTCTTCCACAGACTCCCAGAGCAACACAGGTCTTCCACAGACTCCCAGAGCAACACAGGTCTTCCACAGACTCCCAGAGCAACACAGGTCTTCCACAGACTCCCAGAGCAACACATGTTTTCCACAGACTCCCAGAGCAACACAGGTCTTCCACAGACTCCCAGAGCAACACAGGTCTTCCACAGACTCTCAGAGCAACACAGGTCTTCCACAGACTCCCAGAGCAACACAGGTCTTCCACAGACTCCCAGAGCAATACAGGTCTTCCACAGACTCCCAGAGCAACACAGGTCTTCCACAGACTCCCAGAGCAACACAGGTCTTCCACAGACTCCCAGAGCAACACAGGTCTTCCACAGACTCCCAGGGGCACTGGCGGCTTTAAACTGCATTCAAAACCACACCTGGCCCAAACATGTGATTGGTTAACGATGAAGGACGCTGGTGTTTTTGGCCATATATATAATATATATATATATATTAGAGCTGGGCCGTTGACGGTACTAGTATCGCGCGATAATATAATTAACGCATTAATCAAATTTTTTTTTTTTTTACATATATTTTTTTTACCTTTATTTACCCAGGGTAGGTTCTCTGAGCACAGATGCTCTTTTTCAGGAACGCCCTGCTTCACATTCACACAGTTCCATTCACACCTGGGAGCTGCCCAGTACAACCACAGTTGACACCATTGGCCACTGAGCAACTCCACTGGAGCAGTTGATTCAAGCCATGTCACATAGTTCAAGTTTGAAATGATTCTTTCTGTTTTGCTCCTGAGAGTGTGCTAGATACTGTACTGTACTGGTAATATTATTTATTTGTGTTAACTTCTGAATAAAACAACTTATTAAACACAAGTACATCTTATTGAACATTATTTTGATATTTCATTACCAATTATCATAGCAAAACAGCTTTTTCAAACAGTCTGTAATGCATTTTGGAAACGGGAGATGGGCTCATGGTGTAATGGGCCACCTGGCCTGAGAAACATAAGGAGGAAAGAAAAAGTAAGGACTTACTTCTGGTCATTATTTGGGTAGAACACACATATTTTGAATGCCTTCGGCAGGTTTTTTTTTTATTTTTTTTAGCCATTTTAATCTAGATTAATCTAGATTAAATCCAGGATTGCAGATAGATTAATCTAGATTAAAAAAATTTATCTATGCCCACCTCTATATATATATATATATATATATATATATATATATATATATATATATATATATATATATATATATATATATATATATATATATATATTAGTGCTGTCAGGCGATTAAAAAAATTAATCTAATTAATTACAGGATTTGTAATTAATTAATCTAATTAATCGCATTTTAATCGCATAACCATTTTATGCCTGATATTCTATATTATATAATCATATTTCAAATTGCTGTGTCCGGATGGCAGAATTCAGTACTGTATCTACAAAACCTTCTGTTTAATCATCTTCCATCTATTAATTTGCTTATATTTTTCAGGTCTGGTCAATTTGAGCATGGTGTTATTCACAGTCAAAGATACAACCTTTTTTTTATTTATATTCTCATTTGGTTCATTACAATTTACTCAAAATAAAAATTTCATTCAATCAATCACAGCGCAGATTGATTGATTGAATGAAAATGTTATTAACAGATTGCAGAATGGGTACAATACAGTACGGCACACAATTGTTAAGGGGATGCAGACCAGGGTGCAACTTGCACCGTGCAATCCATTCTTTGTGGATCTAGCCCACAGTATTTCTGACACTGGGAATACATTCCCTGAGATTCATAGATGTCCCTAGAATCAGATACCAATAACATGCAAATGGACCATATTAAAAAATAAAAAAGTCTGTAAATGTGTATTCTACATTCTTATGGAATGAATGAGATACAAAAAAAAAAAAAAAAAAAAAAAAAAAAAAAAAATATTTTTGTAATTAATTTTGAGTTAATTTTCATAACGCGATAATTTGCTGTGTAATTAATTAATCTAATTAACGCGATAAACTGACAGCCCTAATATATATATATGGTTCTATTTTTTTACACCACTGGACCACATCCCACTTGAACACAACCTATGGATACACAAACGTCATGTAGAATGTGTACTTTTACTTTAGATACTTAAGTTCACGCAATAGCAAACACTTCTCTACATTTACTTAAGTAGAACTTGAATGGAGGGCTTTTACTTTTACCAGTGTACTCATTTATCTGACTATTGCTACTTTCAAGGAGGACAGTAAGAAGGTTAGAGTTGTTATTATTATTACTTCTTTTATTTCAGATATTGATTGAAGAAGTGTGTTTTTTTAGTCGATGGCGAAAGATCGCTGTCGTGTTTCGGCTGCTGTCCTAACTGTCGTGGGAAGTCCGTTCCACCATTGTGGAGCAAGGACTGAGAATAGGCGGCTTCTCCTTGATGACCCTCCCGGAGCTCGGGGTAGAAGGAGTGGGTCTGAGGCGGCCAGACGGGCGGAGGGGTCTTGAGGGTGTGTAGTTAGAGACCATCGACCAGACCATTGACCCAATAGGAGGACAGTTTTACACGACTGGAGTCGGGCTACTTTCTAAGTGGATCAAAGTATTTCTTCGGATGGCCTTTGTACCGCGTGCGCGCAGGGTGGGTGAGTCGGAGGAGCATGTTAATGTAAATATATAACGTGATGTC
>NC_140181.1:72500-262500 GCF_963971535.1 Notolepis coatsorum | reverse complement strand
AGGGTACTGCCCAATGTTACCATCCTGCCCAGTCCAGCCAGGACTGGGCCTAGGATCATGACACGTGTCTCTCTCTCTCTCTCTCTCTCTCTCTCTCTCTCTCTCTCTCTCTCTCTCTCTCTCTCTCTCTCTCTCTCTCTCTCTCTCTCTCTCTATTCAATTCAATTCAATTCAATTCAATTCAATTCAAAAAGCTTTATTGGCATGAAATTTCACAAATGTTGCCAAAGCACAATTATGACATAAACAGCAAACAACATTATACAATACAACAACAATATCATCCCGGATCAATTACAAAATCCTGATGCTCACCCATAACTGCATAAACGGACACGCACCCCTCTACCTTCAGGACATGTTCTATTTTTATCTTATTTTTATTCTGTGTATATATATTTTTTTACTAATAATTATTTTATTTTTTAATTATGTTTTAACCCTGTAGCACTTTGGGATCCCAGCGAACAAAAAGTGCAATACAAATTCAATGTATTATTATTATTATTATTATTATTATTATTATTATTATTATTATTATTATTATTAATTATTATTATTATTATTATTATTATAAGGATAGAGAGAGGGATATAGAGAGATGGAGAAATAGAGGGATGTAAAGAGAGATGGATTGAGGGATAGAGAGATAGAGGGATGAGAAAGATGCATGGAGGGATGTAGAGACAAATAGATGGAGAGATAATAGGGATGAAGAGAGAGAGGGATACAGATATGGAAGGATGGAGAGAGGGATATAGAGATGGAGAGACAGAGGGATGGAGAGATAGATGGATGGAGAGATATAGGGATGGAGAGAGAGTGGGACATAGATATGGAAGGATGGAGAGAGGGATATAGAGATGGAGATACAGAGGGATGGAGAGATAGATGGATGGCTGGAGGGTTAGAGAGACAGAGGGATGGAGTGAGAGAGTGGTTAAAGGACTGCTCCGCCCCAGCTGTGGCTGCAGAGAGATGGAGAGATAGATGGATGGCTGGAGGGATAGAGAGATGGAGAGATAGATGGATGGCTGGAGGGATAGAGAGATGGAGAGATAGATGGATGGCTGGAGGGTTAGAGAGACAGAGGGATGGAATGAGAGAGTGGTTAAAGGACTGCTCCGCCCCGGCTGTGGCTGCAGAGAGATGGAGAGATAGATGGATGGCTGGAGGGTTAGAGAGACAGAGGGATGGAGTGAGAGAGTGGTTAAAGGACTGCTCCGCCCCGGCTGTGGCTGCAGAGAGATGGAGAGATAGATGGATGGCTGGAGGGATAGAGAGATGGAGAGATAGATGGATGGCTGGAGGGATAGAGAGATGGAGAGATAGATGGATGGCTGGAGGGATAGAGAGATGGAGAGATAGATGGATGGCTGGAGGGATAGAGAGATGGAGAGATAGATGGATGGCTGGAGGGTTAGAGAGACAGAGGGATGGAGTGAGAGAGTGGTTAAAGGACTGCTCCGCCCCGGCTGTGGCTGCAGAGAGATGGAGAGATAGATGGATGGCTGGAGGGATAGAGAGATGGAGAGATAGATGGATGGCTGGAGGGATAGAGAGATGGATGGAGAGATAGATGGATGGCTGGAGGGATAGAGAGATGGATGGAGAGATAGATGGATGGCTGGAGGGATAGAGAGATGGATGGAGAGATAGATGGATGGCTGGAGGGATAGAGAGATGGATGGAGAGAGAGGGATGGCTGGAGGGATAGAGAGACGGAGAGACGGAGGGATGGAGTGAGAGAGTGGTTAAAGGACTGCTCCGCCCCGGCTGTGGCTGCAGATGTAAACACGGCGTGTTGCTTGGAAGAGGAGCAGAGAGACGAGGAGGCAGGTTCCTGTACCGTGGAATTGCAATCTGTAATTTCCCCGTGGCCTTGCCTGACAAATGGAGTTGTCCGTGGCTGTGGCTGTGGATGGAGGTACAGTTGCCCCACAGCGCCTCCTGCCTGCCGGGAGGCCTCCGTCCGGAAATGGAACGCCGAGTTGGCAGAGGTGGAGTTGCCAAATTGACCACACGCTGAGATCTGAACGAAGAAAAGCATCGCCGGCGTCGCCACTCGCCTGGCTCCGGTTTGAGAAAGAATTGACACAGAATTGAATCATTTGAGAAATATATATATTAGTGCTGTCAATAGATTAAAAAAAATTTAACTAATTCATCTCACAATTTTCTGTAATTAATCTAGATTAAAAATAAAAATGTTCTACTCAAGACCGAAGCTTGTAACAAATAAAGAAAGTATATTTAGATTCAAAGACTATTTTAATAGCTTTCTTTGAATAGTTTCTCTCCTGTGAAATACAAATGTTCAACAAAACCATCAACATTGACTCAGCTAGATCTCTTTCTTATATCTGCGGAGCTAAGATTGAAGATTTTTCACTCCATAGATTCATTTATTTTAATGCTTTAAATCATTTAAATTAATCTCCAAAGTTAAAACATTAATTTTGACAGCCCTAATATATATATCTCCTCCTCCTCCTCCTCCTCCTGCTCCTCCTGCTCCTGCTCCTGCTCCTGCTCCTGCTCCTCCTCCTCCTCCTCCTCCTCCTCCTCCTGCTCCTGCTCCTCCTCCTGCTCCTGCTCCTGCTCCTCCTCCTCCTGCTCCTACTCCTCCTGCTCCTGCTCCTGCTCCTGCTCCTACTCCTACTCCTCCTCCTCCTCCTCCTGCTCTTCCTCCTCCTCCTCCTCCTCCTGCTCCTCCTCCTGCTCCTGCTCTTCCTCCTCCTCCTCCTACCCTCCTCCTCCTGCTCCTCCTCCTCCTCCTGCTCCTCCTCCTCCTCCTCCTCCTCCTGCTCCTCCTCCTCCTCCTCCTCCTCCTCCTCCTCCTGCTCCTCCTCCTCCTGCTCCTCCTCCTCCTCCTCCTCCTCCTCCTCCTCCTCCTCCTCCTCCTCCTCCACGGGGAGCAGCGTACTGGCTCATGTAAAATGGCAGGCCATGCATTATGCAGCAGCTTAGGCCATAGCGCGGGATCTTCATGTCCTCGGCTACAGTCCACTTGTCGCTGCTCTGGTCGTAGCGCTCCACGTTGGAGATGGTTCTGGAGCCATTGTAGCCTCCGACCACGAAGAGCAGGTCGTCCAGCACCGCGATGCCAAAGTGTCTGCGGGGGGTGAGCATGTCGGGCAGGGCGCTCCAGGAGTCAGTCAAGGGGCTGTAGGCCTCCGCGCTACGCAGGACGTGTACATGGTCAACCCTCACCCCTCCCACCTGAGGACAGGACACATGAGAGGAATGTTTTAGTATGTGGTTAAGGCAGGCAGACACTGTATTAATCCATTTAGGGAAATGAGGGCATCACAGAAGCATTGAAAGTCAAATGATATATATCTATAAAATATCTAGTATAAAGCTGTCTCCGTGTGCACTTACCGCATAGACATGTCCTCTGTAAGCAGCGACTCCCACTCTGCTACGCCTGGTGCTCATGGGGGCGATCAGAGTCCACTGGTTAGTCTCTGGGCTGTAGCACTCAGCTGTGAGCAGAAACTCCCTCCTCTTCGCGCCACCACAGATGTAAACCTGTAATAAGAAAGAATATTTTAATTTAGTTTATATATTCCATTTGATTTCATTCTACTTTAATTGTCTGTTAATGTTGATGCACCAAAGGACCCAGACACATCTTTTGTATGTGCAAGCTCACTTGACAATAAAGACATTTATGATTTCTGATTTAACGTTCCTTGTGTTCATCTAGCACCCTGTGTCCCTCAGTTCCACCCACCTTGCCCTGGAGGGCTGCTGCCCCGGCGCCCTCCCTGTGCTCCAGCATGTCCACTGGTTGGTTTCAGGCTCGTAGCGCTCAGCGGTGTTCAGGTCCACATGTCCGTCTTCCCCTCCCATGGCGTAGATACAGCCGTCCAACACGACCACGCTGAGCCCACTGCGGCGTGAGTGCATGGGAGCCGCCTGCAGCCAGCTGCGAGTGACGGGGTTGAACCTGCTCACACTGTTGAGAACCTGTACGTCGTCCCAGCCGCCGACGCAGTAGACCAGACCGTGGAGATAAGCGGTGCCGTGCCAGGCCCGGGGACTCTCCCCCTCAACGCTCACGTCCATCCATCCACCGGCTCGGATATCGTAAGCCTCCATGGTGGTGCTGCCGCCACCCAGGCCTCCGATGGCCAATAGGACCTCCTGGGGCCGGCGTGGATGCATCAGGGGGTTTGGGAGCCTGTCGGAGCCAGGGGGGTTCAGGACGCTGAGGATGAGGGGCCTGCAGTCGTGGCTTTCCCTCAACACAGGGTTGTTCTGGACGTTGCTCCTGAAGTAGTCAGGCCTCATCAAGCCCATGCGAACCTGGGAAGAGACAAGCAAACAGCGGGTACAACTTATACATCGGTTGTAGACGGTTTCTGTTGCTAGGGAACATTTTGGACCCAAATGTTTGACAACCACTGTACTGGGAAACCTAGTGTTGTTTTAATGTAATGCACAGTAATACAATTAGTTTATTAATTTTTAATAAATGTTTTTCTTTTCTTTTCTTTTCATACATAAAACCAAACATAACAGTACAATAATAATAATAATAATAATAATAATAATAATAATAATAATAATAATAATAATAATAATAATAATAATAATAATAATGACAACAGCGACGACAACAATAATAACAGTAACATGAATCATAATGACCTTGACAAGAGACAGACAAACAAGAAAAAGTTAAATAATAAAAATTAAATTAAAAATAAATGTGGCTCAGGCACTAGCAACCATGTTTGCGTATCCGTAATACAATTAGTTACCTTGGCCAGCAGCAAAGGGATGTGTGTTTTACGCTCCTCACGGGAGTGGTCGATCCAACGGAGGACGGCCTCGAACACCGTCTCCTCGCTCTTCACGTTCAGGTCATCCCTCTCGATGATGTCCACCAGTTGCTGCGGGAACAGCTCCACAAACTCCTGTGAGACGCGCAGCATCTCCTCAAAGTGGCACACGATGAAGAGATGGGCCTTGCGCCTCAGGTCAGGGCAGTTGTAGATGTCCGTGAACCTCCAGATGCTGACACAGTTTTCCAGAGACAGCTGGCCTTCTAGGAAGTCAGAGCACGCTCCTACTATGCCAGTGACGTGAAGCTGGTCTGCAGCCACCAGAAGCTCTACCACGTTCTCTGCTGTCACCAGCACAAAGTGTGTGTAGGAGTACTCTATGATGAGCTGCATCATACCCGGGGACACCCCAGGGATAGTGTAGACTGGTTTCTCTGAGTCGCTCCAGCGAGTGAAGAGGGCTCTGTGGGACGCAAAGTATAGAGATATCTGATGAGTAAACAGTAAGCAACATTCTGTCCTGTGTAGTAATATATGTTCACTGTAGAAGTATAGGGTCTTAGCACAGTAGAAGTATCTTTTTACAGTAGAAGTACAGTAAAGTATCTGTTTACAGTAGACGTACATTATATTATCTGTTTACAGTAGAAGTACAGTATATTATATTTTTACAGTATAAGTACAGTATAGTATATTTTTACAGTATAAGTACAGTATAGCATCTTTTTACAGTAGACATACAGCATAGCATATTTTTACAGTAGAAGTACAGTATAGTATTTGTTTACAGTATAAGTGCAGTATAGTATATTTTTACAGTAGAAGTGCAGTATAGTATATTTTACAGTAGAAGTACATTATATTATATTTTTACAGTAGAAGTACAGTATAGTATCTGTTTACAGTAGAAGTACAGTATCGGTTTACAGTAGGAGTACATTATAGTATATTTTTACATTAGAAGTACATTATAGTATATGTTTACAGTAGAAGTACAGTATATTATCTGTTTACAGTAGAAGTACAGTATATTATCTTTTTACAGTAGACGTACAGTATAGTATATTTTTACAGTAGGCATACAGTATAGTATCTGTTTACAGTAGAAGTACAGTATAGTATCTGTTTACAGTAAAAGTACAGTATGGTATCTGTTTACTAACCAAGCTAACCTGAACCAAGCTAAACTTACCTGAAATAGTCACTGCAGTCACACAGGAGGGCCTTGTGGGCATTCAACTCAGTGCTGTTGACTTTAATAACCACATCACAGAGCCTTCCCTCCAGATGCAGCTCATTAAGGATTGTACAGGACATTGTTTTCTTTTCCATGTGGGGATTTTAAATTGTATCTACAGAATATATTCAAGCTTACAGACAAGTAGCCGGAAACAACAAGTGAGATCTTCACTTGTCTTGTGAGATCTGATATCTTCTGAGAGAATTGTTGAATATATACTGTACACAAATGTTCTAGAATGTTCTATTATGACATCATACTGTGACATCACAAATGTTCTAGAATGTTCTATCATACTGTGACATCACAAATGTTCTAGAATGTTTGATTATGACATCATACTGTGATATCACAAATGTTCTAGAATGTTTGATTATGACATCATACTGTGACATCACAAATGTTCTAGAGTGTTTGATTATGACATCATACTGTGACATCACAAATGTTCTAGAATGGTCTAGTATGACATCATACTGTGACATCACAAATGTTCTAGAATGTTTGATTATGACATCATACTGTGACATCCAGTTATTCTTAACGGCATTACTAACGGCATTCGTTTTTTCAGTAACGAGTAATCTCGTATTTAATGTTGTCCAGTTGTGGCCTCTTGAGGGGCAATACATATCAAAAGTTCCAAAACATCTATTGTGTTTGTATTTGTATGATCCACTATATAAACATAGTAATTATAATATCTACATACATAGCATTTGATTGGAGGCTAGTCTCACTTTGTCCCACAGCAACATTAAAATAGTTTAGATTTGTGTATGTTGTTTATGTAAAACATTTACTTGAAAGTAATGCAATAGTACAGTATAGTATCTTTTTACAGTAGACATACAGTATAGTATCTGTTTGCAGTAGAAGTGCAATATAGTATCTGTTTACAGTAAAAGTACAGTATGGTATCTGTTTACTAACCAAGCTAACCTGAACCAAGCTAACCTGAACCAAGCTAAACTTACCTGAAATAGTCACTGCAGTCACACAGGAGGGCCTTGTGGGCATTCAACTCAGTGCTGTTGACTTTAATAACCACATCACAGAGCCTTCCCTCCAGACGCAGCTCATTAAGGATTGTACAGGACATTGTTTTCTTTTCCATGTGGGGATTTTAAATTGTATCTACAGAATATATTCAAGCTTACAGACAAGTAGCCGGAAACAACAAGTGAGATCTTCACTTGTCTTGTGAGATCTGATATCTTCTGAGAGAATTGTTGAATATATACTGTACACAAATGTTCTAGAATGTTCTATTATGACATCATACTGTGACATCACAAATGTTCTAGAATGTTCTATCATACTGTGACATCACAAATGTTCTAGAATGTTTGATTATGACATCATACTGTGATATCACAAATGTTCTAGAATGTTTGATTATGACATCATACTGTGACATCACAAATGTTCTAGAATGTTTGATTATGACATCATACTGTGACATCACAAATGTTCTAGAATGGTCTATTATGACATCATACTGTGACATCACAAATGTTCTAGAATGTTTGATTATGAGATCATACTGTGACATCCAGTTATTCTTAACGGCATTACTAACGGCATTTGTTTTTTCAGTAACGAGTAATCTCGTATTTAATGTTGTCCAGTTGTGGCCTCTTGAGGGGCAATACATATCAAAAGTTCCAAAACATCTATTGTGTTTGTATTTGTATGATCCACTATATAAACATAGTAATTATAATATCTATGTAACTGAGGGGTTACAAAACCCTGACTGTATTAAAGATTGTGATAGATTAAACCACTGCTAGTTATGTACTTTAATTACTGGCCAGACAGTACATCAAATATAGATGGTGAACACCCACAAGAACACGGCATTGACACAGAAATAGTATTTGAGGGTAATTTATTATTATTAGGCAACGTTAGGTTACAGAATGAGAATTAGGGTCGCGCTTATATGGCGAAGAATATACGTAAAGTCAGTCAAGAGCATAAGTCACTAAGAATAACAGGAATCCTACGATGGGTCTAAGTTGACGCCACCTGTTGTATAGTAGCAATTATATAGGGCAACACTGGTACCGACTGGAGACAATGGGTTCCCTCCGGGGTGTAAGGCCTGGAGGGTAGAGGAATGTTCGGGTACTCCGTCTGATTCAATGAGGAATAAAGAGACTCCAGGTACAGGAGTCGGTTCTTGTAAACTCCCTTGATCAGCAGGAAAAGCAATAATTGTAATCCAAATGCCCGACAGCATTGATGACAGCTAGCCAGCCCCGTCCACGAGGCAGGCCCGAGTTGTAATCCTCACAAGGTTAAATCCCAAACGATAGTGGAAATCAATAATGCTCTTCTCCGGTGGTCACGTCCCAAATCAATATAATCCAACCAGGAATGGTTCTGCAATCGCTGACGCCGATTCTCCTGTGTACATGTCCAACGGTTCTCCGCCTAGGACTCCTCGGGTGTGGGCGACGTATTTAGGCCACACAGCCTGGTTAAGTACACTAGCTAAAGACACGACGAACCGCTGGGTAATGCTACACACAAAATAACTGTGGCCGCACGATATACAATAAATGATCGACTATTTACTTCACATTAGATTAAGTCGAACTCAACGTTACTTCATTAAACTCTGACACTTTTACCATTCTATTCGCACGCGGTTCTCAATGCTCTGTTTAGCCGCAAGGTTGCTCACTTTCACCGAACTTGATGAACAGCTACTTAGACGAACAGCTACTTAGACGAACAGCTACTTAGACGAACAGCTACTTAGACGAACTGCTGCTGTTTACACCTGCGCCGTATTTATACTTAAGTGAATATCTAGTCCCAACCTCAGTCCTTGTCTCGTATTACTACGCTGACTCCGGGCATGTTCTGACATGCCTGCAGTTTTCTTTGAACTTGCCGTTGGGGGCTTGCGCGCTGGCGCCTGGGGGCGCTGTCCAATAGGAGAGCGAATATTACTCTGGTCTGAACGCAGGTAAAGGGATATTCCGTGTATATATATAAATAATATACAAAGTATATCAAACAATAAAGGGATATTCTCAGTTTAATCTGGCCCTTCACAACAGCCGCCTCCTAATTAGTCCGCACCTAATTAGTTAAAGGAAGACAGATTAATAGTCCAGTCAACTGCTCAATGTCTGTTGTGGGGAGTAGGGCAATCTACAAAGTCAGTGGGTCATGATCGTCATCAGGGGAGTCAGGGAGCCTCGGCAACTCTATCAGCCTCGCCACGGGTCGGGTGTAGGTCCGCCCCTGGACAATAACTTCTGCCGCTCTGACCTTTCCGTCGGCACCAGTGATCACTTTGCTTACGCGGCCGGCCGGCCACATAGCTCGGGGTAGTGACTGGTCTATGATCATAACGACTGTGCCCACTTGTAAGTTGTCTCTATCTTTTACCCATTTCTGGCGGGTTTGGAGAGACGGTAGGTAGTGGAGGAGGAAACTGTTCCAAAACTTGTCAGCCAATACTTGACTGTACCTCCACATTCTTCGGCCGTTCGCTTCTTCGGGTCTGTACACCGTCTGTGGAAGCGCGGGGTCCAGCCGCCCCATCAAGAGAGTGTTGGGGGTGACTGGGTCGACATCTGCTACATCACTTGAGACGTAACCGAGGGGCTTTGAGTTCAATACTCCCTCGATCTCCGTGAGGACTGTCGTGAGGACTTCTTCAGCCACGGTCTGGGCCCCAAGCACGGCGTACAGAGCTGTCTTTATGGAACGTACTTCTCTTTCCCAGGTTCCCCCGAAGTGAGGGGCGTTCGGGGGGTTAAACTGGAAGTCGATCTGAGAAGGAGCGAGGTGGGTCTTAAGTTCTGGACCCATGGCTTGGAAGCTCTCTCTCAGCTCTCTTTCTCCGCCTTTGAAGTTTGTCCCGTGATCAGACAACAACATAGACGGTTTTCCTCTTCGCGCTGTTAATCTCCGGAAGGCCATGAGGAATGAGTCCGTACTCATGGTCAGAAGGAGTTCTATGTGTATTGCTCGGGTGGTCATGCACTTGAATACAATGCCCCACCTCTTCTCCGTCCCTCTTCCTTTCTTCACGTAGAGCGGGCCGAAGCAGTCCACGCCCGTGGAGTGAAAGGGCTTATCGCCGAGTCGGAGGCGACAGGGAGGCAGGTCTGCCATCATGGGTATACTGGGCTGTGCTCGCCACTTGCGACAGTCTAGACAGGTCCGCTGGAAGCGTCGTACTGCTTCTCTTCCTTGCAGTATCCAATAGCGACGTCGGATCTCAGCGAAGACTCTCTCTGCCCCAGCGTGGTGCACATCCTCGTCGTATTTCTTTATGATGAGCTCAGTGACCTTGTGTCGGCTGTTGAGGACTATAGGAAACTTGACGTCATCCGTTAAGTCCGGGGCCCGTCTCAGACGACCACCCACCCTGATGAGGCCATGGGTGTCGCGCTCGGGGGCCAAGTGGAGCAGTCTGCTGTCTGACGGGATTGGCTTTGCTCCCTGCAGGCAGTCTAGCTCGTCGGGGAACGAGTCTCTTTGGGCTCGCTGTAGCAGAAGGAGTTCTGCCTCTTCGTAGTTCGCTGCGTTAATGTCGGTAGTGGGGGGAACCTCAGGGTGGTGCCACAGGAATGTCTTTAGCTGCGCACTCTCAAAGGTGAGGCAGTCGTCTATGTTAGGGTCAGTGGGGACTGGGGTGTGCGTCAACCCACAGAACATAGATTTCTTGATCTCTGCCTCCTCTTGACTAGCCTCCCGAGGGGTGGGGGTAGGCCACTCTTCCTCCGGGAGCTTGAGGAACTCAGGACCGTCACTGTAGATATTGTGACGTGTGAGGTCATCTAGGGACATCCCCCGTGTGATGACATCAGCTGGGTTCTGTTTCGTGTCCACGTACCTCCAGCACGCTGATCCTACTAGGTCTTGAATCTCTGTGATTCTGACTCCCACGAAGACCTTGTATCTACAAGAATCGGACTGGATCCATGTGAGTACGGTCATGGAGTCTGACCACAAGATTGTTCTTTGCACCGGGATGGTGAGTTCACGTTGGATTAACGTGGCGAGTTGCGCGCCTACCAGAGCTGCGCAGAGCTCTAGACGCGGGATCGATTGTTGCTTGCGGGGGGCTATCCTTGAGCGAGCCAGGATGAAGGCTGTGTGTATTTCTCCTCCCTCCTCTCGGGCCCGCAAGTAAGCCACCGAACCGTAGGCCACTTCTGAGGCGTCGCTGAAGATGTGCAGGTCCATCTGGCACGTCTCCAGCCGCACTGTGGGTGGGAAGTAGCTTCGGCGTATGTTCACATTTTGGAGCGAGTTGAGTTCTCTCTCCCACTCTCTCCAGGTGGAAGCTAGGTGATCGGGTATGGGGTCGTCCCAGCCCTGTTCCTTGTCCCACAGCTCTCATACAATAATTTTCGCCCGAGTGGTGTAAGGTACTGTAGGATACACCCCAGCGGGTCGTATTGACTTGCGAGTGTTCTGTATACGCTCCGTCTGGTGGTCGGTAGAGGGGTCGACCTTCCCTGCTCCGTGGTCAGGGGTGTGTATTTGTAATGGAGCGAGTCTGTTTTGAAGCGCCAGACTAGGCCCAATGTCATTTCCTGTGCTTCACCTGGGGTGGTCGCCATCCAGGTCTCGCTGCTTGCTGCCTTTGTCTCTGGGGAGAGGCTGCGAAGTACTTGAGGGTCACTGCTGGCCCACTGCCGGAGATCAAAGCCGCCTTTGATCAGTGAGGCGCGGAGCTTGAGTAGGAGGGCCTCGGCTTCTTCTGGCGTCGAGACGCTTTGCAGACAGTTGTCCACGTAGAAACTCCTCTCTACACTTTGTCTGACTTCCTCGTCAGCTTCAGGGTCTTCTGTCACATGTTTTTGCAGTGCGAACGTAGCACAGCATGGGCTGCATGTGGTTCCGAAGGGGGGGACCTCCCATTGGTAGATGGATGGTTGCTCATCTTTGATCCTCTCTCTCCATAGGAACCGCAGCAAGGGCTTGTCCTCCTCCACTAGTCTCACCTGCAGGAACATCCCTTTGATGTCGCCGCTGATGGCCACCTTGTCTTGGCGGAAACGTAGTAGTACGCCGAGGAGAGAGGGGCCGAGTGTTGGGCCGGGCAAGAGTTCTTTATTCAGATTCTGTAGTCCGATCTGGTAGCTGCAGTTGAATACAATGCGATCCTTGCCATTGTGGTGGACCTTGTGGTGGGGCACGTACCAAGATTCGATCGTCTGGTCGGCCTCTTGAATGTCAATTTTCTTTATGTGTCCCGCTGTGATCAGCTTGTCGATCTCAGCGCGGTACACAGTGGCTTGAGTGGGGTCTTTGGCTAGACGCCGCTCGGTGTTCAGTAGATATCGCTCTGTCGCTTCTTTTGAGGTGTGGAGGGTGGGCATACCCTCTCGCCTCAAGAATGGAGTTGCGTATCTCATCACTCCATTGACCTCGACTCTCTTTGTCCTCTGCTCGATGAGGGCTATGGCATAAGTGTCTTCCTTTGAGCGAACGAGTTTCTTTTCATTCTTAAAGGGCATCGCGTCTAATGTCCATAGCCTCTCGACGTGCTGTAAGAGGGTGGTGTCTTCTTCGTTTATCCTTGTGTAGAGACAGCGAGTGGCTGTCGGTCGGTTGGAAGACCCGGAGAGGGGGCCTTGTAGTGTCCAACCCAGGCGGGTCTCGACCGCTGCTGGACAGCCTCTGGGCCCGATGTGGACCCGGTCCGTTGGGACGATGAGGTGTGCGTGGTCGGATCCTATGAGCAGGGTCGGGGTGGCGTCGTCGATGAGCGGTATAGGTAGTTGACGTAGGTGCACGTATTTTTCCATCAGCTTTGGGATGGGGTAGGTGTACTGTAGGCCTGGGGTAGGCCTATGTCGTGGCTGGTGAAGGCGTTAGTGATGCTATACTGCTTCTCGGGCTGCCCGACCGCTGCTATCGTGAAGGAGACATTTTCACCCTTTATGGTCTTCAGGTCTCTTCTAATGGTACGGATTGTCATTGTTTCTTCGCTCCCCCGCAGACCCAGCCGGGCTGCGGCGGATGCGAGGAGGAGAGTCTTTTCTGACCCATCGTCTAGGACGGCGTAAGTGTCCATGACCTTGTCCTCGTAGCTTAAGATCACTCGGACCACCTTCAAGAGCACTCGGGAGCTCCCGCTCTTCGCAGGGTCTATGTACATGACGTTCACTCTCGAGCTGCTTGGGGGTACGGGTTTCTTCTTGTTGCTGTCGTGTAGGACCTCCAAGTGGGCGCCGTCGCACTTGCTGCATCTCTTCTTTAGGCGGCACTCAGCTGCCATATGGCTGCGCGCGCAGCGGAAGCAGCGGCGGTTGGCTTTGATCCACTGACTCACCTCGTCAGCGGTCAGCTTCTTGAAGGTGTCACATTGAGACAGCCAATGTTCCTTTTCACAGTACTGGCATACAATCTTCCACTTCCCCTTGGTCTGGGGGGTGCTGTGGTTCTTGTGCTGCGGCACTGACTCGGCCTGGTGCATAACGGTCACTGACCGGCGGTTATTGTTGGACCTCCAAGGTCCATCTCTTGGGCTAGATCCACTCCACACGAATGTGTCCAGTCGTAGGCTACTAACTTCCCTCGCGAGGAAAGCGGCCAGGTCTAGGAGGGATGGCTCGGGGCCGTCGGGATCACGGTGGTCTCTCTGCCGCCGAAAACGCTCTTGGCGGGCTGGAGGGAGCTTCTCCAGTATTCGCTCCACATTAGAATTTGCATACAGTTCATATCTCCCCTTGTCCTTTTGGGACCCCAGCATCCCTACTAGGGATTGTACCTTGATAGAGAGGTCATCCAGTGCTCTATTGTCTTTGGCTGGGGGGAGGCGGTCGATATCCCGTATTTCTTGGATCACGTAATCCCATATGCGTCCATAACGCTGGTCGAGGGCCACTAGAGCCGCGGAGTATGGGGTGCTTGAGTTGGAATATGCCAGCGCTATGTTATGCGCTCTGGGCACCTTGAGATGCTTGAGGAGGATGGCATATTTGTACGACTCGTCGGGGACATCGGACATCATAGTCTCCAAACACATGCGTAATTCCGTGTACTGTGCTCTGTCCTCGCGCGTAAAGTCTGGGAACGTCGGTGTGCCAAGGTACGATGCCATGGATGGCTGGTACATTGGTGAGCGTAGGGGAAGAGGCCTCCTGGGCGAGTCTCCCCATACGTGTGGTCGTGGGTTAGTACTTGGTGTCTACCAGAGGCCGGGTCCCCAGGTGCTGTTCCTCGGTGCTGACTGTACGTCAAACTCACCCGTGAGTTGGGTCGGGGGTTTGTAGTGCAGTGACTCGGGGCTGAAGCCGGGGCTGTACTGGGCCTCCTGGTCCAGAGTACGTTCTTGCTGGTGGGCTTGATGTTCTCTTCCGTCTGAAGGCGCCTCTCCTCCAGTCTTATGCGGTCGTCCTCACTCCTTTGTTGCGCCTGGAGGCGCTCTCGTTCAGTTGCAGAGTGTTCGCGCTCACTAAGGGCTTGCGCTTGGAGTTGCGCGTGAAGGCGCTCTCGTTCCGCTGCAGAGTGTTCGCGCTCGCTTAATTGTTGCGCCTGGAGGCGCTCTCGTTCCGCTGCAGAGTGTTCGCGCTCGCTTACTTGTTGCGCCTGGAGGCGCTCTCGTTGTTCGCGCTCGCTCATCTGTTGAGCCTGGATGCGCTCTCGTTCCATGGCAGAGTGTTCGCGCTCACTTAATTGTTGCGCCCGGAGGCGCTCTCGTTCCACGGCAGAGTGTTCGCGCTCACTAAGGGCTTGCGCTTGGAGTTGCGCGTGGAGGCGCTCTCTTTCCGTGGCAGAGTGTTCGCGCTCACTAAGCGTCTTTGCTTGAAGCCGGTCGCGTTCACCCTGAAGTCGGTCTCTTTCGGTGGAGGCTGTCAGTGTGGCGATCAGGGCTTGCGCCAGTCTCTGGTCCGCCTCGCTGGGGGATGACGCTGACGGAGGTGATCGGGTGATGACAGGGCTTGTTGGAGATCTGTTCTCCTGGCGCGCTCCGAGGTCTATCTCCTGGGCGCGGTTCTCTTCTCTTGGTTGTGTGTCGGGTTCTATCCCTGGAGCGCGTTCTTTATCCTGGAGCGCTCCGGGGTCTATCCCGGTGACGCTGTCTGGAGGTATAGTCATGTCATGTCCCACCTGGTCCCCCCCGTGAGCTGAGTCAGTTTCGTTTGAACCCACTGGGGTCTCTACTGGCAGGGTCGCCAAGTCGATAGGATTGGACATGCTTAGACTATCCGCTTTATCCGTATTTAACGTCTGTTTAGATAAGCTAGGGGGTAGAACGAAAGCGAATTCCTCCAGATATGGAGGTAGCTGACGTTTGCGCTGCGGGCGTTCTAGCTTAGGGGAGCCGCTTGGGGAGTGTTCACCGCTGGCCATGTTAATATTAATATTATATTAAATATTACACTGATACCCTCCGGCTCGAAGGACCAATTGTAACTGAGGGGTTACAAAACCCTGACTGTATTAAAGATTGTGATAGATTAAACCACTGCTAGTTATGTACTTTAATTACTGGCCAGACAGTACATCAAATATAGATGGTGAACACCCACAAGAACACGGCATTGACACAGAAATAGTATTTGAGGGTAATTTATTATTATTAGGCAACGTTAGGTTACAGAATGAGAATTAGGGTCGCGCTTGTATGGCGAAGAATATACGTAAAGTCAGTCAAGAGCATAAGTCACTAAGAATAACAGGAATCCTACGATGGGTGTTGTGAAGGGCCAGATTAAACTGAGAATATACCTTTATTGTTTGATATACTTTGTATATTATTTATATATATACACGGAATATCCCTTTACCTGCGTTCAGACCAGAGTAATATTCGCTCTCCTATTGGACAGCGCCCCCAGGCGCCAGCGCGCAAGCCCCCAACGGCAAGTTCAAAGACAACTGCAGGCATGTCAGAACATGCCCGGAGTCAGCGTAGTAATACGAGACAAGGACTGAGGTTGGGACTAGATATTCACTTAAGTATAAATACGGCGCAGGTGTAAACAGCAGCAGTTCGTCTAAGTAGCTGTTCATCAAGTTCGGTGAAACAGTGAAGTGAGCAACCTTGCGTCTAAACAGAGCATTGAGAACCGCGTGCGAATAGAATGGTAAAAGTGTCAGAGTTTAATGAAGTAACGTTGAGTTTGACTTAATCTAATGTGAAGTAAATAGTCGATCATTTATTGTATATCGTGCGGCCACAGTTCTTTCGTGTGTAGCATTACCCAGCGGTTCGTCGTGTCTTTAGCTAGTGTACTTAACCAGGCTGTGTGGCCTAAATACGTCGCCCACACCCGAGGAGTCCTAGGCGGAGAACCGTTTGACATTTGAAATTTGAAATGTATTTGAAGGATAAACCCCTTGAGATATGCTATCTCGTTTTCGAGGGGGTCCTTAACATAGGATACAAAACATACAATACAATACAATACATAACAAAACAAAAAACAAGACAACAAATGCACTTATACACTGACAGACGCTCTCCCAAGCTCACTCCCACAATCCACACTGATTCATCCCAAGAGGATCACCAATATATATATATATGTTCCCTTATAAAACACAAACAAAATTATAATTTGATCTGAAAACGACATTTAAGCCCTAACACAGTAAATCAATAACAGGTGCAAGTAGTCTGTAGATGAGTGAACAAAGATATCTTGAATAACCGGTAAGAAGTAAGAGATATGAGTGAACTAGGCAGTTTGTTCCAATCAGCTGGTGCTTTATATTTAAAGGCAAGTCGACCGATAGCTTTGATGGTTCGGGGTATACTAAAGAAAGGAAGATCCGTGTGTCTTAAATTATAAGTTGAACTATATGGTTGTAAGAACTGCTTTAGATAGGGGGGATAATTAAAGTAAATACATTTGTAAACAAAAAGCAACCAATGAAAATGTCTTCTGAATTGGGGAGAAAGCCAGTTTAACAACTCAAACATAAGACAGTTATGGGTTCTATAAGGACACCTCAATATAAATCTGCAAACACTATTATAAGTAACATTTAAAGGACGGAGATTTGTTAGTGTGGTGTTTTGATAGACTATGTCTGCGTAATCCATTATTGGAAGTACCAGCTGTATAATGATTCTTTTCCTAACCTGAAGAGAAAAACAGTTAATAGAACGATACAATATTCTCAGGCTACAATTTGTTTTCTTCATCACAGCATCAATATCGCTGCTGTCGGGACAAAACCTCATAACTCCATTTTTTGAATTTTTTTTTTATTATATAAATCAACTCCGTAGATCATCCTCCATATGTGTGTGTGGGTTTTACAAAGTTTAAACAATGGAAAAGCATTAAACCGATCATCTGTCTAAACCTCCTAACTCTATTCACCCTCAAATCTGTGTTAGTTTTTTTCATCTGCTGAAAAGTTGGGTTTTTGGAGTTATGAGGTTTTGTCCCGACAGCAGCGATATGTGACTTGAAGGTGAGTTGAGAATCAAGCCAAAGACCCAGATACTTATATTCATCGACATTTTCAAGAGGAGCATCTAAAAACTTAATCGACAACTGATTTGATATTTGCACTAGATTTGATCTAGTACCAAACAGCATACTATAGGACTTCTTCTTATTTAATAAAAGTTTGTTAATAGATAACCATTTCTGGACAGCATCAAAATGAGTCTGTAAAGAGTACTGAATTTGTTGAATATCAGGCTTAGAAGAATAAATCACTGTATCGTCAGCATACAATTGAGTAAGACAGTCAGATGGTATCAGGGTGAGATCATTAACAAATATAGAAAATAATAATGGTCCTAAAGATGATCCTTGAGGAACACCTTTATCCATAATCAAAAAATCAGACTGTTTACCCTGATATGATACACACTGACGTCTCTGGTGGAGATAGGAATTGAACCAAAGTAAAGAATTATTAGAGACACCAATAGCACACAGTTTGTCAAGAAGAAGATAATGATCAACCAAATCAAAAGCCTTTGTGAGATCTATAAATATTGCACCAGTAACCATGGTATTGTCCATTGCTGAGTGAACATCATTGGTCAACTTCAGAAGGGCTGTAGTTGTGGAGTAGTTTGGCCTGAAACCAGATTGGCATGGTGATAAAATATGAGAATCATTAACATAATGGGATAATTGATTAAAAATTTGTTTTTCAAATACTTTTGCTATACTATTAATAATTGAAATTGGTCTATAATTATTGAGATCAGAAGGATCACCACCTTTATGCAATGGAATGACTTTTGCACATTTCCAGCTTAATGGAGTTTCATTAGTTGTTAAAGATAAATTAAATAAATCAGACAAAGGATATGATAATACATGAGATGCAAGTTTGATGAATTTGATCTCCATACCATCTGAACCACAGCTAGTACCCAATCTTAATTCATCAATGATCTTCTGAACATCAAGCGGACGAATACTTCTAAAGGAAAAAGAGCTGTTGCATCTGGTGTTATTAAGAGGCACATCGGAATATGAAGAGTCATTAAATTTGAGTCTGCAGACAGAATTAAAGTGCTGATTAAAGGCAAGTGCAATTGAGGAGGGATCATTGACAACTTCATTATTAATTCTAATATGAGTGGGATTTATAGATGACTTCTTAGTAATGCTGTTGATTCTCTTCCAAAACTGTTTTGGATTGCTAAATTCATTGCTTAAACAATCTTTGAAATAGTTGGATTTAGCATTTCTTGTTTTAGTTGTACATAAGTTCCGTATTTGTTTATATGCAATGAAGTCGGCAGAATCCTTTGTCAGACGATGCTTTTCCCAAGCCTTATCTCTTTGTTTATACAGATTTATAAGTTCACTATTAATCCAGGGCAAGTGTCTACCCTTTACTTTGAGCATCTTCCAGGGAGCATGATGGTCAATAACATTAGTAAGCTCAGTGTAGAAGAAATTCCATGCATCTTCAACAAATGGAATCAATTTAAACCTGTCCCAATTTATAGATGTTATATCTTGAATAAAGTGCTCAATATTCAAATTCCTACATTGTCTTATCCTGATAAATTTTGGTGGTAGACGTGGTAACTTTATCTTCCAAATGCAGAAGATGATAGAATGGTCGCTGAAACTATCAGGTAACACACCAGAGTTTGAAATTCTGTCCGGGTGTGAGACGAGAATCCAATCTAGCAGGGACTTGGATCTAGTATCAACTCTAGTAGGCTCACTAATGAGTTGAGTTAAATTGACACTGCCAAATAGGTTTCGAGCATTACTAGATGATCGATCTAGCCAGTTGATGTTAAAGTCACCCAAGATAATAATTTCATTTGGACGATCTAAAGAGTTAATGGTGGATAATATATCATTTGTAGATTCAGAGGGAGAATCAGGAGGTCTATAAATATCTCCTATGGTCAACTGCTTATTTTCATGAAAAGAAATTTTAATAAAAAGACACTCAAAGTTTATAGGGTTTACCCTTGGCCTGAGGAGCTCAGATGTCAGATTTGATTTGACATATGTAGCCACTCCTCTACCTCTAGTACCCCTATCAGCTCTGTACAGAACATAGTTGTCAAGTTCAACTTCATTGTCAGAGATTGCACTATGCAACCATGTCTCAGACACAGTAATTACACTGGGATTATTGTAGACAAGCCAAGCTCTAAGTAGATCGATTTTGGGGTACAGACTCCTTATATTCAGGTGAATAACATTTAAACCTTTAGAAGTATTCATCATACCAGAGTTGTATTAAAAGAAGAAAAAAAAAAAAAAAAAAAAACAACGGGATATATAATCTTGTGCAAGGAGGAACAATGGATAATGAGCAGGGAGCAGGAGAGCGACATACATTCAGGTAGACACACACAACATAACATAAATACATAACACAAAACTAAATCCCAGCATGTCCCAGCAGTACCTGGCATGTCTATGGGAATTCACTATAAACTCAAAGCTCTGTCTGTATTCTTAGAGAAAGAAAAAGAAAAGAAAGTTTGTAGCCTGAAATTTACAGGCGGCATCAAACACTTTAAATCTTTCATTCTGATAAATCTCTACTATGAATTAGTCACGGTATTAACGTGACGTACGCATGCAGGCGCTACCGGAAGTGACGCATTTACGCTACAGCATTCAGAATGTAAACACAACAGCATGTAACATTAATGAAGCCAGAAAGAAAAAGAAAAAGAAAATAATATTTGTAGCCTGATATTTACAGGCGGCATCAAAGACTTTAAATCTTTCATTCTGATAAATCTCTACTATGAATTAGTCACGGTATTAACGTGACGTACGCACGTAGGCGCTACCGGAAGTGACGCATTTACGCTACGACATTGAGAATGTAAACACAACAGCATGAAGTGGCCAAGCATCCACCGTCGTAGTAGTTGGCGCCGAGGAGAGTGGCAGCCTTTTCATAGCAGCTCCCACCCCCTTTACTTCTTATCCCGTTTACTACTTTCTTACTTATTCTTTTTGTGATTATACTTACTTAATAGGTGTATAAGTGACTGTGCGTTGCTTTAGACCAAGTTAAGGCATTTGTAACAACTTCTGTGAAGTTAGCTGAGTTAGGCAAGTTCGGTCGAGCACAGCTCTGAACAATGGACAACAACACCGGCGGCGGGCTGGTTTACCCGCGGCAGGACAACAACAACAACAACAACAACAGCAACAACGGCGGGCTGGTTTACCCGAGGGAGGCTCTCCTCTGCTTTCGAAACAGAGTTGCAGAACCACCGAGGAATCTACCAGCCGAAATAAGGATTCGCAGACGGGGAAATCGAGCTGGCACGAGCGTGAAGGACAGGATAAAGGACAGCAGGAGATTCAAGCCTTACCTGCCCGCTGTCGTCATGGGGAACGTGCGATCGCTGGTCAACAAGACCGACGAGCTCTCAGCCCTGATGATCAACCAGCGTGAGTACAAGGAGGCAAGCCTACTGTGCTTCACCGAATCCTGGCTGAACGAGAACATCCCGGACAGTGCAATAGAACAGGAGGGCTTCACGGTGGTGCGCGCCGACCGGAGTAAACAGAGCGGCAAGCGGAGAGGCGGAGGGCTTGTTGTCTTTGTTAACTCCAAATGGTGCCACCCGGGGCACATCACCATTAAGGAACGTATCTGTTCCCCCGACATTGAACTATTGGCACTGAGTCTGCGGCCATACTATTTACCGCGAGAAATAACACACGTCCTGGCTCTCACTGTTTACATCCCACCCAGCGCGGCGGCGGCGCAGTCGAGTGACGTCATACACTCCACCGTCGCGGCGCTTCAGACAAAACACCCGGATGCATTTATTTTTATCAATGGGGACTTCAACCATGTCAGACTGAACAAGACCCTGACAAACTTCACCCAGTATGTCACCTGCAAAACCAGGGGAGACAAAACTCTGGACCTCCTGTATGCTAACGTGAAGGAGGCTTTCAGTGCGACTTCCCTGGCCCCCCTCGGCCAGTCAGACCACAACCTTGTGAGGCTTGTATCCACATACACGCCTCTCATTAAGAGACAGCCTCCGACCACCATGTCTGTCCCACAGTGGTCTGACGACGTCGAGGAGGAGCTACAGGAGTGTTTCAGGTCGACAGACTGGGATATGTTTGAGAGGGCTTACGGTGATGACATTGATGGACTATCCCACTGCATCACAGACTACATCAGGTTCTGTGAGGAGAGCATCGTACCCACAAAGAGGGTACGCTGCTTCTCAAACAATAAACCCTGGATTAGCAAGGACATTAAACACCTGCTAAACAGGAAAAAGAGGGCCTTCATGGCAGGGGACACTGAGCAGGCCAGGGCTGTCCAAAGGGAGCTAAAAAAAGAGCTAAGGGCAGCCAAGGTCAGCTACAAGGACAGGCTGGAGGGCAGACTACAGGCCAACAACACCAGGGAGGTGTGGGCGGGGGTCAGGAAGATCACTGGTTTCAAACAGCAGGGCACAGCTGTGGAGGGCCCTCCAGAGCGTGCAAACGAGTTCAACTCGTTTTTCAACCGCTTTGACCAGAGTGGCCTCCCCACACCCCTCCCCCCACCCATCGACACCAGCACCAGATCACACCTACAAAGCAGCCCCCCCACCCCCCACCCACCCACACCCATCAGCAACGGCACCCCACCCCCAACACCAGCAGACTGCCCACCACCCCCAACCCTGACGATCACAACCAGTCAGGTCAGTAGGCAGCTCTCCAAAATTAACGTAAACAAGGCCAGAGGACCGGACAACACCAATCCCAGGGTGCTCAAGGTATGTGCAGAGCAGCTGGCAGCACCGCTCCAGCATCTTTTCAACCTCTCCCTGAGGCTGGAGAGGGTGCCCCAGCTCTGGAAGACCTCCTGCATTGTCCCGGTGCCCAAGAAGGGACGTCCCAGCACCCCCAACGACTACAGGCCAGTCGCTCTGACGTCACACGTCATGAAGACGTTTGAGAGACTGGTCCTGCAACACCTCAAGCCCCTGGTGCGTGACTCCCTCGACCCCCTGCAGTTTGCATACCAGGCAAACATCGGGGTGGAGGATGCCATCATCTACATGCTCCACAGAGCGTACACGCACCTGGAGAAGCCGTGCAGCTCAGTGAGGATTATGTTCTTTGATTTCTCCAGCGCCTTCAACACCATCCAGCCGTCACTGCTAGCGGAGAAGCTCTCTGCGATGCAGCTGGAGCACGGCTTGGTGGCCTGGATCAAGGACTACCTCACTGAGAGGCCACAGTACGTCAGACTAAAGGACAGTCAGTCTGACGTACTGGTGAGCAACACCGGCGCCCCCCAGGGAACTGTGCTGTCACCCTTCCTCTTCACCCTCTACACCTCAGACTTCTGCCGCAACTCCAGCGGGTGCCACCTGCAGAAGTTCTCAGACGACTCCTCCATCGTAAGCTACATCACCGACGATGATGAGGAGGAGTACAGAGCCCTGGTGGAGAGCTTCGTGGGGTGGAGCGACAGCAACCACCTCCAACTCAACACCAGTAAGACCAAGGAGCTGGTGGTGGACTTCCGGAGGGGCAAGAAGAGGCCCCCCCCGATTCCCATCTCCATCCGAGGGGTGGATGTGGAGATGGTGGACTCATACAAGTTCCTTGGGGTACACCTGAACAATAAACTGGACTGGTCGGACAACACAGAGGCCCTCTACAGGAAGGGACAGAGCAGGCTGTTCTTCCTGAGGAGACTCAGGTCCTTCAATGTGTGCAACAAACTGCTGCAGTCTTTTTACCAGTCTGTTGTGGCCAGCATCCTCTTCTATGCTGTGGCATGCTGGGGAGGCTACATCAACTCAAGGGACACCAACAAGCTCAACAAGCTGGTGAGGAAGGCTAGCTCCGTGGTGGGAGTCGAGCTACCTAGACTTGAGGTGATGGTAGAGAGGGGGATGATAAGGAAGCTGGATGCCATCATGGAGAACCCCTACCACCCCCTCTACGACGAGCTAGTCAAGATGAGAAGCTCGTTCAGCCACAGACTCATCCCCCCCCGACACTCAACTAACCGCCTCGGACAGTCCTTCATACCAGCGGCCATCAGGCTCCACAACAGTGGGCAGCGACTAGCAGCCTCCAGGCCCCACAACAGGGGGCAGCGACAGCGACTGCTACCAGACATTGACCTGGGACTTATAGGAACCCAAGGGGGACAAAGTAGACTACCCTGGTACTTTGATTAATGTATACTCAGTAGATAGTAATTATAACACTACCTCATGCATACTGCACCTCATGTGACACTGTGAATAATGTGAATATTCCTCAGCTAGTCAGATAGTAAATTATATTGACCATATTGATCAAATTGTTTACACTGCCTGTGTTGTCTTTTACTACCTGTATACTGTGTTGTTTTACTACCTGTACCCCTCCCCCCCCCCCCCCCCATGCTGCTATGATGCCTGAATTTCCCCAAGGGGATCAATAAAGGAATATCTTATCTTATCTTATCTTATGTACCATTAATGAAGCCATGTAGTAGGCTCACGCTAACATTGAGCACATATTTCCAAATCATAAACATGGCACAAATAGAACAAAACTCATAATGCATAGGCATCACTTCATATGAAGGAACAAAGGAGAATTAAGAAGAAGAGAGGGCACGGCCAATTAATTAATACGCCGGATCGGACCATAAGAAGAGTTACCGAGCACTATCTCAGTCATAAACATCATCATTCGTACCGCATATCTTCTGGAGAGTTCGGTAAAGATATCAAGGCATTTTCAGCAAGCTTGGGACAGTTAAATCTTTCTTCTTTGCCATCAATGGTGACACACAATGTACATGGATAGCGAACAAAGTACTTGATCTTACGTTCGCGGAGCTTGCGTTTGATGGTGCCGAAGCTCTTGTGACGCCTCGCCAAGTCTGCGCTGAGGTCTGGGTTGAAGTAGACACAAGACCCGTTGAATTCCACTCTCTTACTCTCTCTGGCAAGTCGAAGGATTTTCACCTTGTCCTGGAAGTAGAGCAACTTTATGATGATGGGCCTAGGCGTGCCACGCTCGTTCTGACGATTTGTCGGTGAGCGATGGGCTCTTTCAATGATTGGAGCGGTGGGGAAGTTATCCGGACCCAGGAGCGATGGAATTATTTTGGACATGAACCCAATCACATCGGTGCCTTCAGCAGACTCAGGGATTCCGACGACACGAAGATTCAGTTGACGACTCCGATTCTCCAGGTCATCAATCTTCTCACGTAGGTAAGCATTGTGTTCCTCTAGAACTTTCACCCGAACAAGTAGATTATCGACATTACTCTCGTTCTTGCCGACTCTCTCCTCAATTAACTCGACTTGACCTCCCAACATCTCCAGGGAGTTCTGAATATTAGTCAAGCCAGCCTGAACTGTATCCACTTTTGAGTCAATGTGTCTCAGCGTTTGAAGCGTTTCAGTCTTGCTCTTCTCGATGGCGTCCATCAAACTTTGCAGTGTAATAGTTGTCATTTTCACGAACAAACGAGGAAAAAAACCACCGCAATGAAACTGAAATGGTTAAACTGCTCAAACTAATTAAAGTGGATCAAATTAGTAGTATTATCGGCTACAAACTGCGACAAACAGACGAGCAATTGAGACACGACCTCTCACACTGCGGCCATCTTGGGACTTGTACACAGGAGAATCGGCGTCGGCGATTGCAGAACCATTCCTGGTTGGATTATATTGATTTGGGACGTGACCACCGGAGAAGAGCATCGTTGATTTCCACTATCGTTTGGGATTTAACCTTGTGAGGATTACAACTCGGGCCTGCCTCGTGGACGGGGCTGGCTAGCTGTCATCAATGCTGTCGGGCATTTGGATTACAACTATTGCTTTTGCTGCTGATCAAGGGAGTTTACAGGGACCGACTCCTGTACCTGGAGTCTCTTTATTCCTCCTTGAATCAGACGGAGTACCCGAACATTCCTCTACCCTCCAGGCCTTACACCCCGGAGGGAACCCATTGTCTCCAGTCGGTACCAGTGTTGCCCTATATAATTGCTACTATACAACAGGTGGCGTCAACTTAGACCCATCGTAGGATTCCTGTTATTCTTAGTAACTTATGCTCTTGACTGACTTTATGTATATTCTTCGCCATACAAGCGTGACCCTAATTCTCATTCTGTAACCTAACGTTGCCTAATAATAATAAATTACCCTCAAATACTATTTCTGTGTCAATGCCGTGTTCTTGTGGGTGTTCACCATCTATATTTGATGTACTGTCTGGCCAGTAATTAAAGTACATAACTAGCAGTGGTTTAATCTATCACAATCTTTAATACAGTCAGGGTTTTGTAACCCCTCAGTTACAATTGGTCCTTCGAGCCGGAGGGTATCAGTGTAATATTTAATAAAATATTAATATTAACATGGCCAGCGGTGAACACTCCCCAAGCGGCTCCCCTAAGCTAGAACGCCCGCAGCGCAAACGTCACCTACCTCCATATCTGGAGGAATTCGCTTTCGTTCTACCCCCTAGCTTATCTAAACAGACGTTAAATACGGATAAATCGGATAGTCTAAGCATGTCCAATCCTATCGACTTGGCGACCCTGCCAGTAGAGACCCCAGTGGGTTCAAACGAAACTGACTCAGCTCACGGGGGGGACCAGGTGGGACATGACGTGACTATACCTCCAGACAGCATCACCGGGATAGACCCCGGAGCGCTCCAGGATAAAGAACGCGCTCCAGGGATAGAACCCGACACACCACCAAGAGAAGAGAACCGCGCCCAGGAGATAGACCTCGGAGCGCGCCAGGAGAACAGATCTCCAACAAGCCCTGTCAGCACCCGATCACCTCCGTCAGTGTCATCCCCCAGCGAGGCGGACCAGAGACTGGCACAAGCACTGACAGCCTCCACCGAAAGAGACCGACTTCAGGGTGAACGCGACCGGCTTCAAGCAAAGACGCTTAGTGAGCGCGAACACTGCCACGGAAAGAGAGCGCCTCCACGCGCAACTCCAAGCGCAAGCCCTTAGTGAGCGCGAACACTCTGCCATGGAACGAGAGCGCCTCCGGGCGCAACAATTAAGTGAGCGCGAACACTCTGCCATGGAACGAGAGCGCCTCCAGGCTCAACAGATGAGCGAGCGCGAACAACGAGAGCGCCTCCAGGCGCAACAATTAAGCGAGCGCGAACACTCTGCAGCGGAACGAGAGCGCCTTCACGCGCAACTCCAAGCGCAAGCCCTTAGTGAGCGCGAACACTCTGCAACCGAACGAGAGCGCCTCCAGGCGCAACAAAGGAGTGAGGACGACCGCATAAGACTGGAGGAGAGGCGCCTTCAGACGGAAGAGAACACCGAACGAGAGCGCCTCCAGGCGCAACAAAGGAGTGAGGACGACCGCATAAGACTGGAGGAGAGCCGCCTTCAGACGGAAGAGAACATCGAACGAGACCGCGCCAATGCACAGCGCGACGCCGCCAATGCCCAGCGCGAAGCAGAGCGCGACAGGCTGCAGGCGCAGATGATAGAACAATTGATCGCCAGGGCGACACCCCCTCTCTCCGCACGGAGCTCCCGGAGATCATCACGACAAGGGTCTAGGGCACCTTCCCCTACCCGACAAAGCGACCCGGGACCCGGCCAACAGGAGGAACCTGTCTATGTCTCCGAGCCCCCTCCCCGACCGGTCCATACAAGACCCAGCCGACGGGAAGAACCGGCCTACGTCGCCGAGAGACTAACTAGAAGACTCCAGGACCTAGAAGAGGAAGAGGAAGAGGAGGAATGTCAAGCCCACCAGCACGAACGTACTCTGGACCAGGAGGCCCAGTACAGCCCCGACTTCAGCCCCGAGTCACTGCCCTACAAACCCCCGACCCAACTCACGGGTGAGTTTGACGTACAGTCAGCACCGAGGAACAGCACCTGGGGACCCGGCCTCTGGTACCCACCAAGTACTAACCCACGACCACACGTACGGGGAGACTCGCCCAGGAGGCCTCTTCCCCTACGCTCACCAATGTACCAGCCATCCATGGCAACGTTTGCGTATCCATAATACAATTAGTTACCTTGGGCAGCAGCAAAGGGATGTGTGTTTTACGCTCCTCACGGGAGTGGTCGATCCAACGGAGGACGGCCTCGAACACCGTCTCCTCGCTCTTCACGTTCAGTTCATCCCTCTCGATGATGTCCACCAGTTGCTGCGGGGACAGCTCCACAAACTCCTGTGAGATGTGCAACATCTCCTCAAAGTGGCACACGATGCAGAGATGGGCCTTGCGCCTCAGGTCAGGGCAGCAGTAGATGTCCGTGAACCTCCAGATGCCGACACAGTTTTCCAGAGACAGCTGGCCCTCTAGGAAGTCAGAGCATGCTCCTACTATGCCAGTGACGCGAAGCTGGTCTGCAGCCACCAGAAGCTCTTTCACGTTCTCTGCTGTCACCAGCACAAAGCGTGTGTAGGAGTACTCTATGATGAGCTGCATCATACCCGGGGACACCCCAGGGATAGTGTGGACTGCTTTCTCTGAGTCGCTCCAGCGAGTGAAGAGGGCTCTGTGGGATGCAGAGTATAGAGATATCTGATGAGTAAACAGTAAGCAACATTCTGTCCTGTGTAGTAATATATTTTCACTGTAGAAGTATAGGGTCTTAGCACAGTAGAAGTATAGTATCTTTTTAGAGTAGAAGTACAGTATAATATCTGTTTACAGTAGAAGTACAGTATAGTATATGTTTACAGTAGAAGTACAGTATATTATCTGTTTACAGTAGAAATACAGTATAGTATCTGTTTACAGTAGAAGTACAGTATCGTATCTGTTTACAGTATAAGTGCAGTATAGTATATGTTACAGTATAAGTACAGTATAGTATCTGTTTACAGTATAAGTACAGTATAGTATATGTTTACAGTAGAAGTACAGTATGGTATCTGTTTACAGTATACGTACAGTATAGTATATTTTTACAGTAGAAGTACAGTATATTATCTGTTTACAGTATAAGTACAGTATAGTATCTGTTTACAGTAAAAGTACAGTATGGCATCTGTTTAGGGCAATTCCATGAAAATGTCAACCTCACCATGAAAAAATTTAAATAACATGATCATAACCAAACCAATTTCAAATGTATCATCAAGGTCTATATTTTGAAGTACAAAATAGATTTGATCGTAATATTTATGAGAATGCATGTTTTTTCACAATACAGAAGGAGACACAATGATGTAAAAATTTATTTTTTGATTAACCTAATTGTATGACTTTCTGAATGGCCAGAATGGCAAAAAAAAGAATCAACAGATATTTTTCTAACCTCACCTTTGGTCATGAAGGGCTGTTGTATCAAAATGTGAATCAATTATGTACTTTGTGTCTTTCCATTGGCAGGTGAAGCATGCTGTTATAATGCCCCTTTATGGGACAGCGAATGTAACATCCATAACGTTTTCCAGGAAAAGTTGTCATAAAACATGCATCTGGAATGCAATGTCAACCAAACTTCCTAAGCAAAGCTAACTTTTATAAAGATGACATATTAGTAACAATTAGTCATTCTGGTCTTATTTTTTGTATTCTTTACAAGTGTTATGGATGTTACCGTTATGGATGTTACATTGCAAGTGACGGATGTTACATTGCGAATGTGTGTTGTTAAATCAGATTATGACCCCTTTGTTTGAAGTATAATTTACACATTTTAGTTACACTTATTGAGATAAAGATGAGCCTGCAATAAGAAATGTTTTGACCTTTTGGTCCACCGAAGTCAAACACATGTGGGTAAAGCTCTATTTTTTATAGTGTTTTTGTCTATTTCAGACGTGTAACATCCATAACGCAAAAATGTAACATCCATAATGGCACTTTTTTGTGATTCATTCCTTGAGAGGAAATGCCAGGTTTTCCTGAATGTGCTTTTTGGGTACCTCAAAGCCTTCCCTACAAAGTGATAGTAAACATGTTATTCTTTGAAAAAGATATTCACAGAGTTTTCATCATGTGTTCAGTGAGTCCGAAAAGGTTGGGCAATTCCAGCGTTATGGATGTTACATTCAGAGAGAACATTGGAAACTTAACTTAACATTGACAAGGCATCGATTTGAATTGGAAGTATAATTTACACATTTTAGTTACACTTATTGAGATAAAGAGCCTGCAGTAAGAAATGTTTTGACCTTTTGGATTTTGAGATAGGTGACAAAATACACAGCGTTATGGATGTTACGGAAATTGACAAATACTAACCAAGCTAACCTGAACCAAACTAACCTGAGCCAAGCTAGGCTGAACCAAGCTAACCTGAACCAAGCTAACCTGAACCAAGCTAAACTTACCTGAAATAGTCACTGCAGTCACACAGGAGGGCCTTGTGGGCATTCAACTCAGTGCTGTTGACTATAATAACCACATGACAGAGCCTTCCCTCCAGACGCAGCTCATTAAGGATTGTACAGGACAATGTTTCCTTCGATCTATCTAGTCGATCATTTATTGTATATCGTGCGGCCACAGTTATTTTGTGTGTAGCATTACCCAGCGGTTCGTCGTGTCTTTAGCTAGTGTACTTAACCAGGCTGTGTGGCCTAAATACGTCGCCCACACCCGAGGAGTCCTAGGCGGAGAACCGTTGGACATGTACACAGGAGAATCGGCGTCGGCGATTGCAGAACCATTCCTGGTTGGATTATATTGATTTGGGACGTGACCACCGGAGAAGAGCATCGTTGATTTCCACTATCGTTTGGGATTTAACCTCGTGAGGATTACAACTCGGGCCTGCCTCGTGGACGGGGCTGGCTAGCTGTCATCAATGCTATCGGGCATTTGGATTACAACTATTGCTTTTGCTGCTGATCAAGGGAGTTTACAGGGACCGACTCCTGTACCTGGAGTCTCTTTATTCCTCATTGAATCAGACGGAGTACCCGAACATTCCTCTACCCTCCAGGCCTTACACCCCGGAGGGAACCCATTGTCTCCAGTCGGTACCAGTGTTGCCCTATATAATTGCTACTATACAACAGGTGGCGTCAACTTAGACCCATCGTAGGATTCCTGTTATTCTTAGTGACTTATGCTCTTGACTGACTTTACGTATATTCTTCGCCCTAATTCTCATTCTGTAACCTAACGTTGCTTAATAATAATAAATTACCCTCAAATACTATTTCTGTGTCAATGCCGTGTTCTTGTGGGTGTTCACCATCTATATTTGATGTACTGTCTGGCCAGTAATTAAAGTACATAACTAGCAGTGGTTTAATCTATCACAATCTTTAATACAGTCAGGGTTTTGTAACCCCTCAGTTACAATGGGTCTAAGTTGACGCCACCGTTGGGGGCTTGCGCGCTGGCGCCTGGGGGCGCTGTCCAATAGGAGAGCGAATATTACTCTGGTCTGAACGCAGGTAAAGGGATATTCCGTGTATATATATAAATAATATACAAAGTATATCAAACAATAAAGGGATATTCTCAGTTTAATCTGGCCCTTCACAACAATCTACATACATAGCATTTGATTGGAGGCTAGTCTCACTTTGTCCCACAGCAACATTAAAATAGTTTTGGATTTGTGTATGTTGTTTATGTAAAACATTTACTTGAAAGTAATGCAATAGTACAGTATAGTATCTTTTTACAGTAGACATACAGTATAGTATCTGTTTGCAGTAGAAGTACAATATAGTATCTGTTTACAGTAAAAGTACAGTATGGTATCTGTTTACTAACCAAGCTAACCTGAACCAAGCTAACCTGAACCAAGCTAAACTTACCTGAAATAGTCACTGCAGTCACACAGGAGGGCCTTGTGGGCATTCAACTCAGTGCTGTTGACTTTAATAACCACATCACAGAGCCTTCCCTCCAGACGCAGCTCATTAAGGATTGTACAGGACATTGTTTTCTTTTCCATGTGGGGATTTTAAATTGTATCTACAGAATATATTCAAGCTTACAGACAAGTAGCCGGAAACAACAAGTGAGATCTTCACTTGTCTTGTGAGATCTGATATCTTCTTCTTCTTCTTCTTCTTCTTAGAATTTCCGGCAGAGTAGACGCATCGAGGCGTATTACTGCCCTCCGCAATTCTTTTTATGGGCTCTTCTTCTTCTCCTTCTTCTCCTTCTTCACCTTCTTTTTCTTCTTCTACTGGACCCCGTCATCACCTACATTGTCCATTGGAGTGCAGCTACTGCTGCTACTTCCTGTCTGAGCCCCCCTCCGCGGGACCCACCTTGCCCCCTGCTATCTTATCCTGGGCTGCTTTGTCCCTCGCAGCCTTGTCCCTCGCAGCCCCCTCAGCCAATTCGCTATACACCACCTCCCAGTCCAGACCTTCCAATCCCAGATGTTGAACCGCTATCCTAACAATCATCTTCACCATCGCTGTTTTACCCTTAGCCTCTGCCATACCAGTAACTACCCCTGCCACGAAGGCCACAATACCTAATTTCTCCTCCCTTCCCCTCTCTACCTGCTCTACCCTCACTGCCAAATGCCCTCCTTCAACCCCCTGCACCCTTTCTTGGCTACCCTGTCCTGCCCTGCTAACCGCCCCAGCATACATCAACTTACCCTCCCTTCTCTCTCTCCGATCCGCGACCTCCTTCATCATCACCTCGCACCCCCTAAACGCTACACTATGCTCCCCACCACAACTACAGCACTTCGGCTTCACTCCCTCTCCACACTCCCCATATTCATGTTCCCCGCCACACCTAGCGCACCTCAGCCCCTTCCTACACGTGGTAGCTATATGGCCAAACTCCTGGCACCTATAGCACCTAAGAGGATCATGAACAAATTCCCTAACCCTATACATCCTACGCCCTACAAACACCTCCCTAGGAACAACCCCCTCAAATGTAATCACTACCGTCCCCGTCACTGCCCTCTCTGCTCCCCTCTTCATCCTTTCTGCACTCTTAACTATGCCATTACGCCCGTTCTCCATTAGCTCTCCCACCAGCTGCTCTACTGTAACCTCGACCGGTACCCCAGCTATCACCCCCTTACATCCCCCCCCCCTCTTCTCCCCTACCCTCGCCACCTTACTTATACCCACCCCCCCAATGCCCCGCATCTTCCTAGCCACCTCCACCTGCCCCTCACTACCACACCCTACGGCCAGATTCCCATCCCACAAAACTCTCACGTACTTTACCTCCCCTAATTGCTCGGCAATGAGTTTGGGCCACTCGAGCCTACCTACTTTCCTCTCACCCCTCTCCCCCTCAAGCCTGACCACTATATGGATCACTTCCGCTTTTGCCACATCTTTTCCAGCACCCTCGTCTCCCGGCCCACTTGAGCTATCGTCCCCCACTTTCTTCCTCTTCCCCCCTTCTCCCCCCCTCTCCTCCCCCCTACTCTCACCCGACCCCTCACCCTTGCCCTGGCTATCCCCATCGCTGTCGTTCCTCCCCATCTGTTTCTTCCTCTTCTTCCCCGCCGTTTCCCACACCTCTTTCTCAATCTCTTCTTTCTCACTCTCCTCCCCACTATACTCCATTCTGTCACCACCCGACTCCTTCCCTTTGCCATCCTTACCCCTTTCGCTATCTTCCTCGCCCTTCTCACACCATTTACTTCCATCACGATCCTCCCAATACCCTGGGTAGCCGCTCACAGGCCGGGGCCACCAATCGCAAGGCCTTCGCTGTTCCTGATCTCTCCCAGCCACTTCTTCCGCATCCCACCACCGACTACTGCTCCCACGCATGTCTTCGCTGCACAGTTCCGACGGACGCAGACGCCGCCACTCGGCGCATCTCTCCCAATCCATCCTCCCACATGAACAGGCCGCACTTCTGTCTTCCTCTCCAAACAACAGCCTCCCCCCACGAACATACGGCATGGCCTGCTTCTTCTTCATAAATAAGAGAATTGTTGAATATATACTGTACACAAATGTTCTAGAATGTTCTATTATGACATCATACTGTGACATCACAAATGTTCTAGAATGTTCTATCATACGGTGACATCACAAATGTTCTAGAATGTTTGATTATGACATCATAGTGTGATATCACAAATGTTCTAGAATGTTTGATTATGACATCATACTGTGACATCACAAATGTTCTAGAATGTTTCATTGACATCATACTGTGACATCACAAATGTTCTAGAATGGTCTATTATGACATCATACTGTGACATCACAAATGTTCTAGAATGTTTGATTATGACATCATACTGTGACATCCAGTTATTATTAACGGCGTTACTAACGGCATTAGTTTTTTCAGTAACGAGTAATCTCGTATTTAATGTTGTCCAGTTGTGGCCTCTTGAGGGGCAATACATATCAAAAGTTCCAAAACATCTATTGTGTTTGTATTTGTATGATCCACTATATAAACATAGTAATTATAATATCTACATACATAGCATTTGATTGGAGGCTAGTCTCACTTTGTCCCACAGCAACATTAAAATAGTTTAGATTTGTGTATGTTGTTTATGTAAAACATTTACTTGAAAGTAATGCAATAGTACAGTATAGTATCTTTTTACAGTAGACATACAGTATAGTATCTGTTTGCAGTAGAAGTACAATATAGTATCTGTTTACAGTAAAAGTGCAGTATGGTATCTGTTTACTAACCAAGCTAACCTGAACCAAGCTAACCTGAACCAAGCTAAACCTACCTGAAATAGTCACTGCAGTCACACAGGAGGGCCTTGTGGGCATTCAACTCAGTGCTGTTGACTTTAATAACCACATCACAGAGCCTTCCCTCCAGACGCAGCTCATTAAGGATTGTACAGGACATTGTTTTCTTTTCCATGTGGGGATTTTAAATTGTATCTACAGAATATATTCAAGCTTACAGACAAGTAGCCGGAAACAACAAGTGAGATCGTTAGGTTATGACTATAACCAAGTTCTGTTAATTAGGGGTGACGCTCGGCATCACTCATGCACTCCCTCGCGTACGTGCACGCGCACTGAATAAATTCCACAAATGTACCTTTAATACCAGTATTTGTCTGACAACACCCCTCGTTAGCTTACCTTCATAAGCAGGTGTGTGGTCACCTGCTCTGCTCCTTCCCAAGCTTTCACCACAAGGTGAGGTCAAGGGCTGCAGCGGCGTCGGATGCCGAGCGTCACCCCTAATTAACAGAACTTGGTTATAGTCATAACCTAACATTCTGTTTCATTAGGGGATCCGCTCGGCATCACTCATGCACATAGGGCCGACAAATACACCCCGCTGAAGGCCCCCCACGACCATCAGAACAGGGAGGGCCGAGCCCCCCCGACCCCCCCTAATGGAGGGCACCCCCCCTATTGGGGGCTTCACGGGAGGGCGACGGACCCGACCGTGCAAAGAGGCACTCAAGCAACTCAACGCACAGGGTGAGCAGACCGCTGCTTGACCCCACGACTACACACACGCACAACCCGCATGCCACCCGGGAACGAATGGAGGGAACAACCTCGTTACTGCCCCCAGAATCACGGGGTCAAGGGTAAACCCAACCCCGTGGCAAGGCCGTAGCAGCGGAGCGCGAAGGGAGACCCAGACCTACCAAAGGGACTGGACCCCCTGGAACGGGGGCCCGGAGAAGTCCATGATGCCAGCATCAAGACCCCACCAGGTGGGCACTTAGTGACCCCGCCCCCCACATCGCCAGCGTATTCGGACAAAGGCCCCTCAGCCGAGCGGGCCCTGTCCCCCCAATAGTACACCGCCTGGCACACTGACCCTGCAAAACAGGCAGTCAGCATGGCCGTAAGCACACAAAAAAGGTTAACCAACGGAAGCAGGCAGCGCACCGGGGAAAAACCAGGCAACAGGCTGTTAACCCTAGCCTGGAGACTGCGGACGAGACAGGCGCCAGAGGGGACAGCTGAACACAGCCGCCCCGGCGGAAGGGGCGTATGCTGGCGTTGTTGCATGACCAAGCCTCCATTTAAAAACCCCCACCCAGAGGGGTCGAGGCAGAGAAGGCTGACACGATTGGCAGACGTCATGAACGTGCAGGGGCACCCTCAACCGGTTAACCCGGGAGTTGACACTGCACCAACACACCAGAGAACCAACCACCTAGTCATTACCCTATGCGGTGGTTGGTCCCATAACCCCTCAGGAAAAAACTCCAAAACACACCTGCGGCACTGCCGCAGTACCTGTGTTCCAGTTTCCAACAGGGTTATCCCGGGCCTACGGGTCAATGAAAACATTACTTCGGACCGGGCCTGGTGATACGGGGTGCACAGGGTCCCCCGAGGAGGTCAAAGACCACCCCAACAGGCCCCTCTTCGCCATGCGTAAGAGAAGAGCGCAAGAATGGAAAACCAGCCCCAACACCCCGTACTTGGTATTCCCAGGAGGTCACCCAACCAAGTACTAACCAAGACCAACCTGCGTGGCGGCCGAGATCCGCCGAGATCGGGCGTGTACAGGTTGGCACGGCCGTAAGCCATTACGACAGTGTAGAATACAATGCACCCAACAAGGGTTCCATAGCGCTTAACCCTGCGACACCCGGACCGACCTAGCATTTTTCCCCCTGAAAAAAGCCCAAGTCCCTCAGGGTACCAGAACAGCAGATCTGCATCCCTGGCGGACAACGGGTTTAACTGATCCGGACCAGCGTGACCAGAACCAGTCCCGTGCCCTAACCACGCCGACATGCCAACTCCAGGAGAAGGGGCAGATATGCGTGTTGATCTTAAACATAAAAAGAAGGCGCCACTCAAACGTTCGGTGCGAACCGCGCCCGGTGGCCCACCCCCAGGGTGTGAGACCCTTCTACATATGTCCATATCCATTCCGTTATCATCCCCTGATATGAACGAGAACCCGTCGACAACCACACAGGCCGTCGGAATAGGAAAACCCCCATCCCAATTGCTTTATAAAAACGCTGTTTTAACCCCAAGCAACCAAGGCGCGCCAGTCAGTAGCCTAATGTCCAGTAGAACATCCCGAGCTAGCACTATGTGTGCGTCGGGCATATCCACATCAATAATAGGCTATGTAGACCATCTTATTGAATCCCCAAGGCGCCCAGGGGAACGACAAGAGGGGCGGGATGCAACCAACTCCATGAATGAATGAAAGAAAACTTTATTCAACAGATTGCAGAATGGGTACAATACAGTACGGCTCAATACACACAACTGTCAAGGGGACGCAGACCTGAGAAAGACGTCAGTCTTGTGTCCATCAGGGTCCCCCATTTCCAATTCATATAGATTCATCCAACTCTTTATAATAATAAAGAAGAAGCATCACCCGTATAAACCCAACTGCATAGCTGGGAGTAAAAAAACGTTTATATGTTTTTACATCCAGTCACTCCTTTAGTCAAAGAGTAAAGACCGAACTCTCCCAGAAACCTTCCCACATGAGTCATAGTTATGAAAAAGACATGTCAACTGTGAGTCACGTGACCAACTGACTCAAGTTTACACATAAATCGAGCGTAGCAGACCCGTAAGCCCTACGCTCTAACTCGACACCTTAACACTCTTCAACTCACGGAAGGCGTCGCCATAGCAACATCGCTACGACGGGGGGAAACCCTGTATACAACTCCTGTTTGTAATAGGAGTCGGCAGGACAACCCTCCCCCCCCCCCCCCCCCCACCTCACCCCCCCCCCCCCCCCCCTCCCTGCCAAGACGCTCTAACGGCTCGGCCCTGACTGGCTCAGCAGAATGAGATAAAAAACTCCTAAACCAACCAAGTGGGAAGGAGGGGTTTATTCGACACCCCCTCACAAAAAACACTTCTTTCCCTACACACAATAACAACTGTAGCATTTTGCAACCTCCGGTAGAATGCTAATGTATAGCGTAAGCTAATACAATGCCCGCTACCCACAAAATGTGAACAGGATTTACAACAAAACAAGTCGTATGTGTGTGAATCCTACACCCGTTGTCTATGTCGTACATAGCAAACGCTGACCGAGAGTAACGGCTAGGCCGTGGAACGTGTGTGTACGAGTATTACTGCAACTAACACAACAGCGTTGTTGAAACACATATACTTTGTTTAAGAAATGGAACACCACCAGTTTCTACCTGCATGTGGAGCGTCAGGCTAATAGAACCCCCTACGACTGAGTGTATGCTTGCAGACCTTGCTTAATCTCGTAACACAACACGACTCATGCCTCAACGTAATAGTGCAGATTCATATTTACGCAACCCCATCATATGATTTGTTGAAGAAACACACAGTTTGTTTGGCCAAAAACATAGTTCCCCTTATGTCGGGGAACTTTTTATTTATACGGCACAAAAAACACAATCATAAGGGGCCGGGGAGGGTGTAGAGGAGAGGGGACACAGAGGGAAAAGTCACTTTTAGCGGCGTCTGCCACCCCGAGGAGCCCCGGAGGGACGGTAGGCAACTGTCTGCTGGTCTCGACGTTCCCTACCGTCTCCTCCGGTCGTGGATGGGCCGGCGGTAGCAGAAGCGCCGTCTCTTCTCCTGGACTTCTTGGAGGGGCCAGCAGCGGCGGCAGTGGTAGGGACGACGGAGGCAGCTCGACGTCGTGGAAGCCTTCTGACTCCACCGGCAAGGACGGGAGGCGGAAAATGGGGTTGGAGCACAGACCGCTACTCTGCGTTCTCTCTGCACGTTGAGGTCATCAGCCGCAGGGCCTTCCCGAACAGTCCAGCATCGGAGAGGCTGGCCGTAAGAAGACAGGTTCTCTTCTTCAAGATTCAAGATTCAAAATTCAATCGTTTTATTTCAAACCACAGTGTTAGTTTGGCTACATTTACCATTGTCCGGCAAAACAACATTTGAAAATAAATGAAATGGGAAAAGAGGACCCCCCCCCCCAAAACGTTTAAAAATAAAACAGCCAGAAACTATACACTGTTTGAAAAGGAGATGGAAGAAGCAAAGCTTATATGTTTCCATCCCCCATCAATAACTATATACTTCAGCAAGTATATGACACGATTACCAATACATATAATACCATACAATTTGCAAATACTTCAACTACACACAACACAATCACACATGCACACACACACACACACTAGACTATACTCTCATGTCACCCTTCAAATCATTCTCATATAATATGTTGGTCTTCCCCCCTGGTGTATTTTGTGAACACCATCATTTTGAATTTCCTCTTTAAGGCGAGACACTACAGGTGAATAGGGTAAAAGATTTAACTAATAGATATCACAATGAAACTTCCCCAGTTGATTACTTATATTAAGACTTTTTTGTATTACAAGTTTTCTGAAATTGTATGTTTAAATATGCAAATGAGGCATGATCTACTTAAATATGCAATAATTTGCATATAATTCCGGGACAGAAATCTGAACATTGGATAAAGCCATTTTCAAAATTATAGTTTCATTTTGTTGACATATTATTATCACCAACATCTAAGAAGGGAGATCCCCCCTTGAATGGCCCTTCTAAGGTTTCTCTCCTCCACACTGCCTGTGGAGCTTTTTTCCCTATTGTTAGGTTTTAGTGAGTTTTTCCTTACCTTCGCGTGGGGTATGTCTGGGAGTGCTTGCATTCTTTCATTTATTTGCATTCATCTAAAAATGTTTGGACCTTATGGTGTTCTTGTTCTGTTCTTGACTTATTGTTATGTTTTCTTCTTGACTTGTTTAAAGAAGATCTGTACGGCCCATGGGGACATTAACGTGTGTTGTCGGGCCCTATAAATAAATTTGATTTGATTTGATTTTGGATATCTCTTTTTATCACTCCATAAATCAGAAAATACTCCATTCAGTCCATTTTTATGGTAGAATTCCATATTTCGCCATGTTTTATATAATAATAATTTATAATTTATAATAATAATTTAGGACCTGCTCCGAGGTCATCAATTGGCACACATGCGATGCATGTATGCAATTCGTATCTGCGATTAACCCATCCCGTCGTCCTTCCCCCCCAAGGGCAGCGGGGAGCAGACAGGCGTCAACGTGAGCCGCGCCAGGGGACCAATCCAAGTGCTCCTGTCCGTCTTCGTCAAGGACGCCACAGCGTTAGCAATCTTGTTGTTGTGCATGTTTTTCCATTGGGTTTATCTTATTGGGGGGAAACCCTTGCGAATAAATGTGATATAAATCAGGGTATGAATGCGATATCAACAAACCCTTCTGTAAATACCTTCAGAACATAGATATGAATGGAACTGGAAGGTTTGGTGTATGTGAGTGATACTGAAGTGGAGATTTCTGGCTCAGAGTATGAGGAAAAACTCTTAAAACTCATTTTTGGGAAAACGCCTTCAAAGTTCTGTATTGTAAAATGCCATACTTTTTTTTTTGAAACAGATATTTACAAACACAATACCTAATCAAACCATTAGTAATAGACAACCTAAACACATGCCTGATAACTGAATAATAATAATGATGTTATTGAACTGAACAGAACTACACACAGGCTACAAACAGTGTAGTACAGTGTAGTACCCCCTAATAGGCAACAAATATTTGAATAGATATCACTATGAAACTTTCCCAGTTTGTTATGTACATATAAACTAAGAAAAAATATATTGCAAGTTTTCAGAATTTTATGTTTATATATGCAAATGAGGCACTTCTCCATTAAATATGTGCACATTTATGGATGCAATAAGGCAAAATGAAGTAAAATAAACTAAATGTGTTATTGACGTTTTATTGTCACTAGTTTCATAGAAGACATGTTTAGGAAGCAAAATATAACAAAATCTCAAAATCAACAAAAAAAGTATATTTGCCTATTCACTTGCAGTGTCTCCCCTTAATATATTTATGGATTGACTGGATTTGATCTCCTCCTCCAGATTATTCTACAAGGTAACTACACACAGTGAAATAAACATAGCCTTCCTGGTTAGTCTTGAAGATTGCTGTTCCAGTTTGAGTTTCCCTCTAAGGTTGTATCTTTGGAGTCCAGCTCTCTCACAGAACAATTTCTGTATCTTGTCAGGAAGGCTGTGGTGAATGACTCTGTACATGAACTGGGCAGTTTTGTAATCCACCAGGTCCTTTAATTTCAGAACTGAAAGTTTTAAAAACAAATAATTTGTATGTGCTTTGTAGCTCTCATTTGTTACAATCCTAATTGCTCTTTTTTGGAGCATAACCAAAGGAAGTAGGTTGGTTTCATAGGTATTTCCCCACACCTCAACACAATAATTCAAATATGGAAGGACCAAAGCATTATATAAGATAACAGAAGATTGTTGGTTCAGCCAATACCTTGACCTCCACATAATACCCACACTCTTTGAAATCTTTGTTCTTACATGGCTTATGTGAGGCTTCCAACAATTTTTTTCATTTATGATCACTCCTAAAAAAGTGGTTTGCTGTACTCTTTCAATAACGGTATCATCTATCGTAACTTGGATCGGTGTGTCATAATTACGATTTCCAAAAATCATTAGTTTTGTTTTGTTCAAGTTTAGAGACAATCTGTTTTTGTCAAACCACTTTTTTAATTTGACCAATTCAGTCATGGTTTCATTCAGAATCTGTTGTAAACTCTCACCAGAGCAAATCATATTTGTATCATCTGCAAATAGCACAAATTTCATTGTTTCAGATACTTTACAGATATAATTAATGTACAAAAGAAACAAAACTGGACCCAGAATTGAACCTTGTGGTAAGCCACACCTAATATTCCTGTTTGTTGAGATGGCACTGCCCATTTGTACAAATTGATTCCTGTTACTCAAGTAACTTTTAATCCATTCCAATGCTATACCCCTAATGCCATATCTTTCCATCTTTTGAATTAAAATACTATGGTCAATCGTATCGAAAGCTCTTTGAAGGTCAATAAAAATTCCCAGTACATGGTGTTTTTTGTCAATTGAAGTTGTTATTTCCTCTATTAGCTCAATGAGGGCCATGGTAGTGGATCTATTCCTCCTGAAGCCATATTGGCTATCAATCAGCAATTTGTGTTTCTCAATGAACTCTTCAAGTCTTTTTACATAAATCTTCTCCATAATCTTAGAAAATTGGGAAAGCAGAGAAACCGGCATATCATTTGTAAACTGGTGTTTGTCCCCTGTTTTAAATATTGGTAATACTTTTGCAATTTTCATCAAACGAGGAAATATTCCCGATTGTAACGACAAATTACAGATATGTGTGAATGGTTCTACAAATCCATCCGCTACGTTCTTAATCACAGTCATGTCAATGTCATTCCAATCCGTTGATGTTTTGTTTTTACAGTTCCTGAGTATGGCCATGATTGCATTTCCATCTGTTGGAGTAAGAAACATGGAGCTTTGATTTCTATGGATTGAGTCTTCTACACCCACTATCGGACCGCTTTCTGTGATTTTTTCAGCTAGACTAGGTCCAACCCCTACAAAGAACTTGTTAAAGCCATCGGCCACTTCCTCCATATTACTAATTTTCCTGCCGTCCTCAATGAAGTAATTTGGATACAGTCCACCTTTTGGCCCTTTTCTTATTATGTCATTAAGCACTTTCCAAATACCCTTACTATCATGTTTATTCCTTTCTAGTAAGTTGGCATAAAAAACCTTTTTACAATTCCTCATAATATTGGTTAGTTTGTTTTTATATAGTTTATATTTCAATTCAGACTCATCCGTCCTATTTGTAATAAATTGCTTATACAAAAGGTTTTTCTTTTTACTGGCGTTCATCAGACCCTTGGTTAACCAGGGTTTTGTACAGTAATTTTTCCTGTTACACTTGACTAATGGGCAATGCTTATTATACAGATTCATGAATATATCCAGAAAGGACTCATAAGCAGCATCAGTGTCTTGTTCTAGGTACACAGTTTCCCAATGCTGGGCCATTAACTCATTCTAAAGGGCATTCATTGAACTATCAGTCTTGACCCGTATATATTTGGGTGCGGTGTCTGTTCTATTCTTTTTGTAATTAACTTCATACACCGTAAACACAGGTAAATGGTCCGAAATGTCATTGATTAATAATCCACTAATGGTGTTACCAAAACTGTTACAAAATATGTTATCTATTAGAGTAGCGCTATGGGAAGTTATTCTACTGGGTCTGATAATGTTTGGAAGCAAACTCATACTGAACATTGAATCAATAAATGCTTCTGTTGTTTTATGATGCTTGGCCTTTAATAAATCAATGTTGAAGTCATCACATAAAAATAAGTCCTTTTGACCGTGACTAGAAAATAATGTCTCCATCCACTCCGTAAATTCTCCAGCGTTCGTCCCTGGCTCCCTGTAAATACAACTCACAATAATGTTTTTTCTTTTTTCCATTTGGATTTCAACTGTTACACATTCAAATAGATCGTCCACGGCCCTTGACATATCGTTAACATTTTTACAGCACAGATTACTATCAATGTACAATACCACCCCTCCTCTGTCTTTGCTGTTTCTATTTACCCAAAACATTTCATAACCACACATGTTAAAATCTAAGTAATTGTCAGGCTTCAGCCAAGTCTCAGAAATAGCTATAATACTGAATGGTTTTTCAAATTCCTTTAGATAACTTTTTATGGAATCAAAGTTTCTGGGAAGGCTTCTACTATTAAAATGAATCAGTGATATGTTGTTTGCCACATTGATCTTACTGTTGAATTTACTGGCGGTGTAATATTGGCATTCGTTATTTGACATTGTAAAAAAATTGTTGTCCGGGTCTATTTCATTGACCTGTGTATGGGATTTATAGTCTGTGTACTCAAAACTGTCAAATTTAGCTTCAAGGCTATCAGAATCAAAATCAATAATGATGGGAGTATCGTTCTCTATGTCGTCCCCTTGCGAGGACGGGCAATCACTGTCATCTGCACTGGCCATGATGTAAAACTGAACCAATGCACATGGGGAGAGTAATCAGGGAGCGTCTCTGACTAGTACCGAGACCGAGAGTATAGCCTACACACTTCACACACACATTCATACACGTACACATACAAAACAAAAGGAAAATAAAAAATAAAACTGCTTGGTTACTAAATGAACCAGCCATGGCTTAGGTGGTCTAAATCTTACCACCACTTCTGCTCAGTCTGAATCGATAAAAGGAAAGGAAATATAGCTAAACGAATGACGCAATATAATGCTCAAATTAGGTTTAATTAAATTAAATCAATTTAAATTAAATCGCCCCTTTATAGGCTGAGCTCAGCTTTGAGAGTTCGGGACAAGGACTGTCATTTACAGCTTTGGCAATAAATCAAAGACTGACAAACGATGTCTCCACATTGAAGGGAAACTTTAGTAAACACTCACTCAGGAGGACGAGTACACTTCAGGTCTCTGGTATGTTTAACTTGTTGAATTCAGGGAAGAGTTCGCTGATGTTGGCAGCAAGACGGCCTCTGCCTCCTCGTGAGAGTTGAACCTCCTCCATCTGCCATCCATCTTCACTCCAAGTGTACTGCCACGCAGGGCGTACTCGAACCCCCTTTCCCGCAGTTTCTTCTTTACGGTGATGAAACTTCGGCGTTTGTCATGCATTGCCTTGCTGTAGTCGGGAAAAATATAGACGCGATTTCCCATGCAAAGCAAGTCCTTCTTCTCTCTAGCAAGACTCATGATCCTGGCTCTATCCTGGTACCTGTAGAATTTAATGAGGATGTGCCGATGTCTGGGGTTGGTGTCTCTCTTGCGGTGAGTCTGGTCCCTCTGGCTGTCGGATCCAGCGCCGCGTCTGTTCCTTGCGGCCCCGTCGTCGTCATCTTTGGACTCCAGCCGACCAATTCGGTGTGCCGTTGCAATGGCCAGGGGCTCCGGAAAGTTATTTTTCCCCAGAAGCTCGGGAATCAGTAGCGACATAAACTGGGTGACGTCTATACCCTCGCGGCCCTCGGTAATGTTCACAAAGCGCAGATTCAGAGCCCTGCTCCTGTTCTCAGAGTTCTCTCTCTCTGTGAGCAGATAATCCACCTTTTTTTCGAGCTGTTTAATCCGCTTCATTTGATCCTGTGTATTGTCTTCAGTGGCACTGACCCGTGTCTCCAGCTCGGATACGTGATCCCCCAAAGTGTCCAGTTTTGTCTGGATTACATCCAGTTTGTTGTATATGGGGTCCACCTTAGAATCCAATTTAGTGCTGAATCCCTGAATAGCCCTCCACAGTGTCTCCAGGTTGATTTCCACCGGCACCGCCACCTCCATCGGGCTCGTCATGATGCCGATTGATTACAGGTGAGCTCGGTGTGTGTAGACCGACGGCCGACGCGCCCCTGTCAAAACACTGCCAGATGCAAGAAAAAACACTGTTTTGCTTCAGACAAGGAAGACTATTGAAGTTCAAATTAATTCAGGATCAAAATTAAAAGAGTTTATGTCAAAGTTTGGCTAAAAGTTCATCATATTCGACTGAGCATTTTCGTGCTGCCTCACACCGCCACCATCCACAGACACAGCTGTCTCCAATCACCTGTAAACAGGAAGGGAGAAAAAACACTGGCACCTGTAGACCTACTTTGAAATGAATGACTTCTTCTCTGGCACTCGAGCCTGCTCCAGCCAAAGGTGGCGCTGGGACAGGGTGGCCAGGGCGCGCGTCTTCCCGAGGCTATGGTGCTGGCAGCTCCTGCCGCCTGGGTGATCTGATCGCATTTTACCTCGGTCAGATCCACGCCGCCCGTCATTATCCCCGATACAAATCTAGCCAGGTGGGCGATGTTAGACGCCGCAGCCAGCGATTGTGTACCAGCGATAAATGACTGGTCACCCCAATATGCCAATTGCCTAGCCGATCTTCCATGGAGAACCGGCTTGCATAATGGTTCCCACACCACATCCGGACAGAGGAGAGCGGCCATCGGACTATCAAGCCGTGGCACGCCCTCTCTCATACCTTTGACTAACCCCGACACCCGCGTAACTGGTACGTAGGCAGGGGTAAGTCCCGTGATGTTGGAAACCGCCTGACCCTGACGGACATAGGGCCCCATTGAGGGGAAAAATGGGTAGACAACGTCCACCCCTCTCACCGGGCGACGCTGCCAGAGATGACCTATGAGATTGTCAGGGACAGGAGCAGGCAATGGCAGCGGAAGCGGCACACCGTTTGCAGCAGCGGCTACCGCCCTGAGCTCGGGAAACAAAGCCCGCAGTTCCCCCTGCTGACTTTCCTCCACCGAACCTGCATCCCTCACATGCAGCAGGCTGCGACTCATTGAGGAGCCACAGTCTGATGTGGCTGATAGCAGGGCATCCTGCTGATGAGGCTGAGGTGGTTCCTCGGCATCTTCGAACAAGGCGTCCCACGGAGCCATTTCTCCCCCCTCCGGTGTTTCTTGGATAGGAGGGATACTCTCCTCCACAGGACCTTCAAACAAGAATCCGTCCGACTCTTCCATGAAGTCCTCAGTTTCCATCGGACATCCAGAGCCGGACGCATCCTTGCTGGTCTCCAGCAATTCCCCAAACCCAGGCCGTTCGCGTCTGCATGCCACCATCTTGCGACGTGAACGGGCAGACGCGAAAAGTTTGCGTCGCAAATCCTCCGGACCCAAAACAACCGCCCGTTCAACAACGGACGATTCCCTGGACCCAGAGGAACCAGAGTCGAAATCAGGCCATCGCCGGAGTGACGGCACCGATGGCTCGGCTCCTCGGAGAGGCAAACTACCCATCGCTGCCTCCTGGGCTGGGTCGGCAACCACGAAAGTGGCAGCAGCCCCGCCCCAAGACGCACGACGGAGGCGGGAATGGAGAACCGCTGGTGAAGAGTAGGTCTACTCCCCGAAGAAGACATTATGACTTAGCTTTTCCCTTAAACAGATATGAGAGAAGAAAAAACTAAGCACAATGTAGACTCGTCACAACTCTTTTCAACTAACAACACGTCAAGTGGGGTACTACCGAGGCACTTCCTTGTGGTGAAAGCGAGAAGGAGGAGAGCAGGTGACCACACACCTGCTTATGAAGGTAAGCTAACGAGGGGTGTGGTCAGGCGAATACTGGTATTAAAGGTACATTTGTGGAATTTATTCAGTGCGCGTGCACGTACGCGAGGGAGTGCATGAGTGATGCCGAGCGGATCCCCTAATGAAACAGAACTTCACTTGTCTTGTGAGATCTGATATCTTCTGAGAGAATTGTTGAATATATACTGTACACAAATGTTCTAGAATGTTCTATTATGACATCATACTGTGACATCACAAATGTTCTAGAATGTTCTATCATACTGTGACATCACAAATGTTCTAGAATGTTTGATTATGACATCATACTGTGATATCACAAATGTTCTAGAATGTTTGATTATGACATCATACTGTGACATCACAAATGTTCTAGAATGTTTCATTATGACATCATACTGTGACATCACAAATGTTCTAGAATGGTCTATTATGACATCATACTGTGACATCACAAATGTTCTAGAATGTTTGATTATGACATCATACTGTGACATCCAGTTATTATTAACGGCGTTACTAACGGCGTTAGTTTTTTCAGTAACGAGTAATCTCGTATTTAATGTTGTCCAGTTGTGGCCTCTTGAGGGGCAATACATATCAAAAGTTCCAAAACATCTATTGTGTTTGTATTTGTATGATCCACTATATAAACATAGTAATTATAATATCTACATACATGGCATTTGATTGGAGGCTAGTCTCACTTTGTCCCACAGCAACATTAAAATAGTTTAGATTTGTGTATGTTGTTTATGTAAAAACATTTACTTGAAAGTAATGCAATAGTTACTTTCTGAAGTAACTAGTTACTTTTATAATTTGTAACTGAGTAAGTAATTTTGTTAGGGTTTGAAACCGACCTCAACAGCATGGCACAGACAGGTAGTTCAGAGTTAGCCAAACACTAGGGCGTATTTATTTTTTACAGAATCAAAAAGAGTCAAGTAACAATTCTGAACAACAAAAAAGGAGAATGCCTTCGGCAGAGTTATCTGCGGCTCTGCAGATCCTCCCGGTGTTAGAGGTGGGGAATCGGCGTAGACGCCGTTGCGGCTCTGCAGATACTCCCAGCTCCAACTCGGAGTGGAAACGGAGAGAGAGAGAGATCAACAACAGTCCAACAGTACACAGAGGCAGTGCAGTTCAGTCCTCCCTTAGCTGAGTCCAGTATGAAATACAAGTGACTTGATCTTCGGTGTAAACTACACACAAGTTAGCTGAGTCCAGTACAAAACAAAACGGTACCTCCTCAGTGTTATCCAAACACACAATTTAGCTGAGTCCAGTACAAAACAAAACAGCACTTCTTCAGTGTTATCCAAAACACACAATTTAGCGGAGTCCAGTGCAAACAAAAACGGTACTTCTTCAGTGTTATCCAAACACACAAAAACAGATAATCCAAAAGGGTTTGGTTCCAAAACTCACCAAAGCGCAAACGTGTAAAGCGGGCAACGAGGCGCAGCTCCAAACGGAGGATCAAGATAATCACCAGCGGGAATCCAAAGATGTCCTGGAGGGAAAGTATACAAGGCACAACAACGGGGGGAAGGCAGGCAGTAGCAGTAGTATTCAAAACGACCCGACAACGATTGAAATAAGGTCCCAGTATATGAAGCCTCTGGAGCGCTAATCACAAACTACGACAGGTGCGTGATGGAATTGGTAATCGCTCCAGAAGCGTGTGGCGGGGAATGCACCAATCATCACAGTACCTTAAGAAGCGTGTGGCGGGGAATGGACCAATCATCACAGTACCTTAAGAAGCGTGTGGCGGGGAATGAACCAATCCTCACAAATTTAGTTACTTTTTGGAAGAAGTAACTAGTAACTGTAACTAGTTACTTTTTTAAAGTAACTTGCCCAACACTGCATATCACAACGGAACATGTTTGAGTTTCATTTGAATAAATTAAATAATATGTTTTTTTATCAATTTTTTTTATTATTATTCACATGAAACAAGACAACACATTAATCACAATCACAATACACAGACTTCACAGGGAAATAACAAAAACAATAATAATACAGAAAAATAAATTATAAAGACAAAAGGAAGGGAACAGAGTTCAACCTTTTAAATTTTACATTTCTAGGGGTACTATCTAATAAATGGCCTTTCCCAGTATTCCGCCCCGTTTCCCGGCCGTGTGGCCCTATATTAATAAAACGTAACAAAAATGTATTTGCTGGTGGTTGGGGTTGCGGGAAGACAATGCCACATTTGCCCAAACATCATCCCAGTCAAACTCGGGGTCCAACTCCGGGATATCCACATGCCAGATTGTATCCAACGATAGATCTTTATACGTGGATTGAATTAAGAGCGTATAAAAGTCTGAGACAAACCCTCTGGAGGTCGTCCTGTCTACTATGAGCCTGAGGAAGGGGTGTGGTTGCAAAGCTTGAGCCCACGGCACGCCATGCGCCCTCAGCGCTGACCTTAGTTGAAGGTAAAGAAAAAAGGACTCGCCGGGAAGATCATAAAATTCTCTTAAGTCCTGAAACGCACGAAGGCCGTTCTTATCATAAATATCCTCCAGAGTATGAACTCCCCTCCTCTGCCATTGAGGAATACTAACCGGCTTGTGCCCAACAAGTAGTTGCTGGTTATTAAAAATCGGGGAGTCCAGGTGCCATGGGCATCTAACCCCACACGACTTCTGTACATTACGCCATGTTTGGATCACGTGAGTTATAATCGGTCCATACCTCAGCCTGCATTTCGAAATAGGGACGGTGGAGTACACTACATCCTGCAATCTTAGCGGTGAGACCGCCGCCGCTTCCAAGGAGAGCCAAGATACAGCATCCACAGGGTCTAGCCAGCACATCAGAGGTCTCAGTGAAAAGGACCAGAAATAAAGCTTAAAATCAGGGATTGCGAGGCCCCCATCTTGTTTTCTACGTTGAGTAGTAGCCCTTTTGATTCTCTGGCATTTGTTATTCCAGATAAACTTAGATACCATCGATTGTACCTTGCGCCAATGGTCTATTGGAGGGGGCAGGGGGAGCATTGAGCTAACAAAATGTATCCTAGGCAGGACGTTCATTTTGATTATGGAAGCCCGGGCTTGTAAGGAGTTAGGAAGGGACGACCACCTGTCTAGATCCTGGCGTATTTTATCATAAGTACCCGTGAAGTTGTACTTAGTAGTTTGACTCAGCGTGGGGAATATCTCTATACCTAAGTATTTAAAATGTTCCACTATGGGGATATCTGCTGGTAGTCACACCGCCTTGGCCAGCTCATTAAGAGGTAGGCAGGCTGATTTGTTCCAGTTAATCTTAAAGCCTGACAATTTACCAAAGTTGTCGATTATTCCCAATAATTTTGTGGCCGACCGGGAAGGGTCATCCATAAAAATCAGTAGGTCATCCGCATAGAGAGCAATCTTGTGTGGTGTATTATTGATCATTATGGGGACGATGTCCTCCGATTGCCTAATAAATTGGGCCAATGGTTCGAGGGAAAGCGCGAATAGTCCTGGGCTCAGAGGACAACCCTGTCTAGAAGATCTGGAGACTGGGAAAAGTGTGGAACAGTTTTTGCCGGTCAGTATCATTGCCGACGGCGAGGCATACAGGACTTTAATCATATGAATAAAATTCTTTCCAAGACCCATGACCTCAAGTACCTTCCACAGGTATGACCATTCTTGTCTGTCAAACGCCTTCATGTCATCCAAAGACAGAACTGTGGACGGAGCTGTATTGTCTTTACTGTTATCGACTACATGCAACAGCCTCCTAAGATTATCTGCAGCCAGGCGCCCCGGGATAAAACCAGTTTGATCGCAGTGTACCAATACCGTCATAAATCTCTGCAGGCGGCGGGCCAGCACCTTGGCAAACACTTTTAAATCGGCCCCGAGAAGACTCAAGGGCCTATAGCTACCACAATCATTGGGATCTTTATCCTTCTTGAGAAGTAAAGAAATCAACGCCATGTTGACATCTCTTGAGAACTCCCCTTGTTCGATAGCGTAATTGATCATATCGAGCATCAATGGACCCAGTTGGTCCCAGAAAGCTAAATACACCTCGGGTGGAATACCATCCCAGCCTGGTGCCTTACCCCTCTGCATTTCAGCAATCGTCTCCCTTAGTTCCATAAGAGTGATCGGTTTCCCCAGTTCCTTGGCCTCTTCCTCAGAAATGTGGGGTATCTCAAGCCCGCCAATGAACGATTCAAATTTAGAGTCGTCGAGATTAACCTCTGAGCTATATAACTGTGAGTAAAACTCTTTAAAAGTGTCGTTGATCTTTTTCGAATCAGTAGTGACTTTCCCCTGTCGCGTCTTGATCGAGGGGATATCCGAGAAATGATCATTCGAGCATATTTTCATTGCCAATAGATGGCTAGGCCTGGAGCCGTGAAAGTAGTAATTTTGCCTTGTCCTATGTATCAAGAACTCAGACTGTTGTTTAAGTATGGAGTTTATTTCTTTCTTGACTATCTTACGTTGTGTGTTTAGTCGTTCACTATAGTTAGTTTGCAAAGATGCGTATAGGTCCGCATATAATGTTTCCAGTTCTTCTAGTTTTTTTGACCGGGATTTACGCAAATTGGAGGCGAAAAGTGTGACATGACCCCTGATAAATCCTTTCAATGCGTTCCATAGGACCCTGGGGTCATCGACCGTGCCAACATTGATCTGCAAGAATTCAGCTAGTTTACTCCTCGTGGAGAGGCTGCCAAAGGTTGCCACAAGGAAAATCCCCGTGTGGTCCGAGAGAGCCAGGGGAACCAATGAGACGTCGAAACTATCAAACATATTAGGGGACGCGAATGCATAGTCTATTCGAGAGAAGGTTTTGTGTCTGGCTGACAGGTGAGAGTAATCCTTGAGGGTGGGATTGGATAAGCGCCATAGGTCTGCGAACCCCGTGTCCTGGGCCCACATCCTAAGGGCCTTAGAGGACCGTTTTTGGTCGCTTGTTTCAGAGGACCCGGACCTATCCATCTCCGCATCCCAGCACGCATTAAAATTGCCACCCACAATGAGAGCGTATCCAGTAAGTTCCAACATATTCTTCGTGATTGTATTATAGAATGCTGAATCAAATGTGTTAGGGGCATACAATGCTATTATTGCCATCTTCCTATGAGAGAACTCAACTTTTGCTATAGTAATCCTTCCCTCCGTGTCCGACCACACATCCAGGATTTTGATATCAAGGTTACGTCTTGTAACTATGACGACTCCTTTCGTCTTATCATCGGCTGAGGATGAGGGGATAACGTGATATTGTCGATTTGCCAGCCTTTACACATCACCCACCAATAAATGCGTCTCACTAAGGAGAGCAATGTCAATATTTCTTCTTTTCAATAACCAAAGGACACTGGCACGCTTGTGTGGGGTGTTAAGACCCCCTGCGTTCCAAATTAAAATATTCAATTTAGCCATGGTCGAATTTGTCTAAATGCGTAGAGAACATACCAGTGCAGCCAGGCTGAGTACGGAGGTGCTGATCCAGGCGGGCCCAGACGGTCCATCCCAGGAGTTCAGAGGAGGAACAATTACACACATATAAGACAACAGTACATAAAACACAGAAAAATACCACCCCAGTTACAACCCCCCCTCCTTCTACTCTAAACCCTAACCCACCCGTCCTATTATTAACCCTCCTATACCCACTCTCCAATCCCCGCCCTATGCCCCATCCACTAAGGATGGTCATCTTCCTATCATTTCCCACTGGAGTCATGGATCCAATAAGACGCTCTCCACTCAGACCCCCCTCTAGATAAACCCCTGATTAAACCCCCACTAGTCACATAAACACAAATACAAATTTTAATTAAATTCAAATAAGATATCGGTCGAAAACCACCGTGAGCCTTGGCCCTGACATGAGACAACTATAATGGAAAAATGTGCCATTATTATATAATAACTCAACATCAACCCTGTAACCATCTACTTCCGAGTCTGCGTATTAATGTCGCAACGTTATAGCATAAATGGGTAAAGGAACATTCAAAACAAAATTAAATTAAAGCATACCAGCAGATAGTCTAAGGCAGGATCGGATCACAGTTAAATTGCGCAACCAGATGTAATTTAAACAGCGACAATAAGAAGAAAAGGAAAAAGGGTTATGGTCAAAAATGCAAGCATGTAACAGCCCCTCTGGTCAGGCACAACGGCTGGAATGACATAACCTATGTAAGAATAGAATTAAACACCCTCATTAACCCGGGGATAGTAATATGCTAAACCTGACACAACCTGTTATCATATATTGTATATATATATTCAACCGACCTTCCACTACTGGAGCCCAAAGCTCAAAACAGCCTGGATATAAAAATAAAAGCATACAAGAAGTTAGTTAAGGACCCGATCACCGTTGAATTGTGCAAACCGATGTCACTTAACCAGCAACAACAACCAAAATACGTGAACATTAACGGGTCTCGAATGTCTCGGCGCGGGTGATAGACACAGCCTGCCAGCTAGCCCGAGGCTAGCGCGTAAGCTAGTGATGAATCCGGCTAGCACGCTAGAATCTGTTATGTACATTGTTCAGCTAGCTCGCTAGCTTTCATAGAGGCGACACACACGTACGACCATGAGGTCAGCATTAGCATGTAACAGAAGTCATTGGTATGCCCCGCTAGTTTGGATGGGCAGTGGACAGTTAGCATGTCTGGGCATGCTAACAAGCATTTGTGAGTAGTCCGCCCTATCAATGCATTTAGGACCACAACGCCAAGTAACCCCCCGAGATATTCCTCCGCTTTGGCCAACGACCAAAATGAGCGACGGTCATCGCCCTTACATAGCACAGACAATCTCGCGGGGGCGAATAGCGTAGGCCTCAAGCCCAGTCTCCATAGCCTGGCCATGACCACTTTATATTCGCCCCTCTGTGCCTGAACCTCCGGTGTGAAGTCCTCGAAAATGGCCACTTTGTGATTGCTGAGACCCAGATCCCCCCTTCTGGCCCGGGCCGACCGCATGATGAGTTCTCTCTGTTGTAGCCTGTTTAGCTTGACAATGATGGGCCTCGGCTCCCCGCTCACACCAGGGCTGGTCTTCCCCGCTCTGTAGGCCGACTCGCATATCGGCGGGTTGGGAAGGACATGTTTCCCCAGTATTCTCTGCAGCAGCTCCGGCATGTTCTCCGAGAGACGTCCTCCCTCACTGCCCTCCGGTACACCAACAATCCTGATGTTCTATCGTCTCTCCCGGGACTGCATTTCCACAATTACCGACTGTAGTTTGGAAATGTCAGCCTGCCTAGCCAGCAGGGAGCACTCCAGACCCGCCACCCTCTCGCCTTGTTGAGAGGCCTCTGTCGTCAGCGAAGCTAGTTCGTTAGCGTTAGCTGTGGCGGCAGCGCGTAGCGACTCCATCCTTTCTCTCAACGGGCCAACCGCCAGCCTGATTTCTTCCGACATTGCCCGATGAAAGGTATCAAAAAGTTCCGCCTGCGCTTTCCTTTGTGCATCAGCGAAGCATACCTCAAAGTCCGCATGGAGTTTGGTCACGACCGAGAGAATTTCACTTATTTCAGGCGAAAGCGAGGACGGGCTCGGTGCCATTTTGTCGGCCGAAGTGCTCATGGCTCTGGTTCCCTTCGATATCGTGAAAAGTTGAAAAAAGGTTGATGAAAGTAGTAGATACTCGACCACTCAACAAAAAGACCAATAACAAATAAAAATAAAATAAAGACTAGTGGGGTGACAATGTTTTTCGCACGATAGTAGGGAGCTCCCGTGAAACACGTCTTACCCCATGAACGCCTGGCTCCGCCCCCCAATTTAAATAATATGTTGACATTAAAAAAGAACAAATAAAATGATAAAAAAAACTACATAAAACGATAAAAATTATAATAAAATATTTAAGTACAATTTATAGAAATAAAGAAAAATAAGACAATGAAATAAAGATAATAATTCATTTAAAAGCTATTTTAAAAAGGTAAGTTTTGAGCAGTGCCAACCGAGTCTGCTGTCCTAACAGACTTGGGGTCTGTAGGGTAAGCACTTATTCCCTCCGCCCTGAACATTTATGGAGATGTATGGGCCTTTTAAGTCAGTGATAAAAGTGTCTTTCAAGGATAAGTGAGCTCCTGCACTGATTATTATAGTTCAATATTCAATATTTGATCACCAAACCCCCCCCCAAAAGCATAAAAAGGCCCCTCCCCGCCCTAAAATGGCCCCCAAATATAGCACAGGCCCAGTGCCCTTTTCAGCCTTTGAGCACCTGCTCCTCTAAAGTCCTGTGCACGTCCCTGCTTAGCGGTGCTAAGATGTAATTCGGTCAACATGATTTTTTCCGTAGTCGTTCAGCAGGAACTAGAGACGTCTGCAGGACAGGAGACAAACTAGAGACGTCTGCAGGACAGGAGACAAACTAGAGACGTCTGCAGGACAGGAGACAAACTAGAGACGTCTGCAGGACAGGAGACAAACTAGAGACGTCTGCAGGACAGGAGGTGAACTAGAGACGTCTGCAGGACAGGAGACAAACTAGAAACATCTGCAGACGTCTCTAGTTTGTCATTAGCAGCTAGTCAGGTACTTTTCTGATTCATCTACCAGAGTACAGTGTATTTGAATGTGGTGTACAGTGTATTTGAATGGTGTACAGTGTATTTGAATGGTGTACAGTGTATTTGAATGTGGAGTACAGTGTTGTTGGAGCCGAAATACTTGATTGGACTTATTGTTGTTATGGTTGATGGTTATACCTATAGAGGGAAATTAGTTAAATGTATGGAATATTGAACGAAATGATTTATTGGTTTATATAAGTTATGCAAATCACAATATCATGCACTGGATAGGATATGAGTTATGATTGCTGAGCGTTTAGGTAGGTCTGGCTCCCTCTTTGGGTCAGCCCTGCTATTACAGGGCCAGGCAGGATTCTTATTAGGGGAACTGCTCGCACCTGTGCATGGCCAAGTTATTAGGATATACCTGGTTGGAGACTGGGGAGCGGACACAGTATTTCTACCGCAAAACACCGAGAATATAAGACTCAAATCATGTTTAATTTGATTGTTTTATAAGGCAAGTGGGCCAAACTCTTTCGTTAATGATTTGTGAATAAATCCATTTGTTAATTGGAAACAACAGACTTTTGGTTTTTGGATGGCGCGTCGTCACCCCGCTCAGAGTGGCTGTTTGTTGAAGCCACTACACCAGTAGAAATACTCCGCCAGGACGAGGAGAAGAGGACCTTCTACATGTGGAAAAGATGCACACCGGAGTGGACAGATCGGACCGGTCGTGAGGAACACAGTGAATCATACATGATGCCATGAATGAATCTCGAGTTGACTCGGGACATTAATACATTGTAACGGCTGCGTGCAAACGCTGCAGAGGATTCTAACGTCAGAGTCAGACTGACAAACTGATTGACTGATTGCGATGCTGCGAATCATGGAACTGACTGTGTGCGTTGTGTGGGACGATCACAAGTAATGTCAATAGGGTCCAGCTGCAGCCGCGGAGATTGTTCCAGATTGGGCAACTTCCGCCCGCTCCCACGACATTTCTCCCGGGACAGGACAATGTGCGCTGATTGGCAGAATGTACGGAAGTATCTCGAAGTACGTCTGACGTTGAACGTCAAAATCAAAAGCAAGTACGTCTGCGCTGACGAGAGGGGGGGGGGGGGGGGGGGGGCTTGTATTGATCAGGTTAGTAGATATTGTACCGATCAGGTATTACAGATCATATCCACATGAAATAAACTAAAACCCATTTAGACTGTTTCTCATTCCTGTACTGTTGTTTATACTCTGCTCCCGTGTTGTAACCCAACCCCCTCCAATGTACAGTAAATGGCCAAGTATGGTTTTGTCAATATTCCAATGTACAGTTTTGCTTGTACAGTTGTACAGTGTCCCCCACCCACCCCTCCTACCCAACCTCCCCCCCCCCCCCCCCAACCACCTCCAATGTACAGTCCCCCCCCCCCCCCCCCCCCCCACCTACCCAACCTCATACAATGTACAGTTTCTACGTCAAATGTATATACTCTCTTTTCTGGACTCTTTTTGTATCACAAACAATACTGTATTTGCAAATCTGGTATGTCATAAATGTATAGATGTAGCAGTACTGTCTATCTGTATGTCGTGTATGTCATATGTTATGATTAATTGAAAATGGGGGACCCTGATGTAAACAAGACGAAAGTCTTTCTCTGGTCTGCATACCCTTAACAATTGTGTGTATTGAGCCGTACTGTATTGTACCCATTCTGCAATCTGTTAATACAATTTTCATCCAATCAATCAATCCTACATTGTATAGGAAATTAAATTAAGAAAATAAACATTTAAACAACTGTGTCTTTATTGTATTATTATCAACTGAAAATAAACAAACATGTCAAACAAAAAAAGGTTACAACTGACAGTTATTCATATCAATAGTTAAGATGGACGTCCTACCTAGAATCAACTTCTTCAGACGGAGGTATGGCATTTCCAGATTTCTACCACTACTTTAAGGCGTACACTTTAAGACCACTAACAACATGGTTTGATCCCCAAGCATTAGTATCCTGGAGAAATTTAGAAGAAAATATAGTAGCTCCACATAGGCTGAAGGGCATAGTATACACCAAACATTCACTTCGCAGATGTGATTTTGAAGTAACTTCCATGGAACCTGGTTCAGAGTGTTTTCTTTCCATGTGACGTTTCAGATTCTTCTTGTTGATGACTACTGCACACCAGTGGAGGTTTCTCTATGACAACACGTGAAACACAAATTCACTCATAATTCATAATGATTAATAATGTACATATACCTATATATATATATATATATATATATATATATATATATATATATATATATATATATATATATATATAAAAAATAAAATAAAATAAAAACGATATATATATATATATTTGTTTTTAATTATTATTATTATAATTTTTTATTATAAATGTTTTCCTATGTAAAAAAAAATGCCAGTGAATTTTTTTTTCTTCAAAATGGCCAAAATTGACAGCTCTGAGCAGGCCTGCACTGCAGTATTGCCTGCAGTAATTATTCGTGAAGAAAACTTCACAGGTGTGACCCATTGTTAAATAAATAATAAATAACAGCGAATCAAAATAGGCTATTAACTTCATCTAAGCACGGTCTGTGCAGTTAAACTCTTGCCATTGAATGGAGGGTTGATTGATTGACAGCCCTTGACATCCAATACACGGAGGTTGAATATGATTGGCAGCCTTGCAAATCCAATCAGAGATTGCTGCATTGCAAAGTCAAAACGGGTCCAGCTGCATGTCTGGAGGATAGGTTTAGCTCGGGCCAATCTCAAGTTTCTCAAGTTTCTTTATTAGTTGTCATACAGAAATACAGAATACTTTTATACAAAATGTAACATAAAGAAGCATTTTGTATAAAAGTATTCTGTACTTCTGTATGACAACTAATAAAGAAACTTGAGAAACTTGAGATTGGCCCGAGCTAAACCTATCATCCGGACATGCAGCTGGACCCGTTTTGACTATGTGAAAGTTGAGACTATGAGAAAGTTGTTGTTTAGTAGTTAGTAAGCTGTACAGCTATAACAAGTCAAATCAGGCTAAATTAAACTTTGCGCCAACATTAGGACCGAAGTATAAACCAGCAACTGAGCAACATGAAGAAGTGAACTTATGCATCTGGATCAGAATAAACGTTGTGGATGAAAAAGTAAGTAGGCTACAGTGCTTGTATGCTAACAGTAGCTAGCCAGCTTAGCCTACATCACAATGATAATCACCAAGCTAACTTACTGTACACACTGTAGGGCTGGGCAATTAATCAAAACAGAATCGCGATATCGATTCATAGACCTATGCAATCTCATTTCTAAGTTATGACTATTTTCTTTTATTAAATTTTTTTTTTTTTACTTTTTTTACTAACCCTTGAATGAGTGTTCCTGTTAGAGTCTTCAAGGTATTCTTGTTTACCAGAGAGGAGATCCGGTACAGGAATCTAGTTCGTTGGTTGACTTAGTTTTATTACATTGGATCCCATTTTGTCACAGGAAAGATTTGCCTCTATAGGATGGAACCCAGGTAGGTAATTTCATCTTTCCTTTTAAGATAAGATAAGATATTCCTTTATTGATCCCCTTGGGGAAATTCAGGCATCATAGCAGCATGGGGGAAGGGGGGGGGGGTACAGGTAGTGAAAACAACACAAGCAGTGTAAACAAATAGGTCAATATAATTTACTATCTAACTAACTGAAATATACATAATTCATTATTCACAGTATCACAGTATCCACATAAGGTGCAGTATGCATAAGGTAGTGTTATTGTCCTACTTGGGTTCCTATTAGTTCTAGGTCGATGTCTGGCAGCAGTCGCTGCCCACTGTTGTGGAGCCTGATGGCCACTGGTATGAAGGACTGTCCGAGGCGGTTAGTTGAGTGTCGGGGTGGTATGAGTCTGTGGCTTCCTTGTCACCTTCACCTAATATGTTTTGATCTGGTCAGGTGCGCTGTCACCTAAAATGTTTTGATCTGATCAGGTGCGCTGTCACCTAATATGATTTAATCTGGTCAGGTGCGCTGTCACCTAATATGTTTTCATCTGGTCAGGTCCGCTGTCACCTAATGTTAATATGTTTTCATCTGTGTCCACTGACCACTGACACACAGTGGGGGATGTTTTAAAAATATTATTTAATATATAATATAATATAATAATTTGTGCTTCACCTAAAAATTTGGTCAGCAGCCTCCACTGCTGCACACTGGGGACAGGCCACCGATATAGTCTTGCTCCTCTTCACTTGTACAGTGGCTACTGTAGCATTGTGCTTATTAGTGAGCTGGTTCTCACTGGTAGCCTCCACAATGACAACCTTGGTGGCAGGCTCGTCAGTGTCAGTGCTGATGGCGTTCTCACTGGCTGCACGGACAACCAGTTCTTTGACCTTACTCTCTCCGACACCTCCATCCACATGCAGTGTTTCTGTACTGTGGAAGCTGCTCCTGCACAGTGCAGCCAGATGCGCTATAAACCGTTTTTTCTTCTCAAACAGTGTGGTTTTGCAGCAGGGACAGTGGAAGTGACTATTGCCCCTGCATTCCAAATTGCACTTAAAAATGGTGTGATCTGGAAAAGATATGTACACCGTTCAGCCATAACATTAAAACCACCTGCTTAAACGATAGGTTATGTAGATAACCTAGTTATATTAGTATTGGCTGAGCGTCCTATCTCCTGTGATACCTAATGTATCTCCCACGAATAAAAACACATGCACCCCACCTGCAGTGTTGGGAAAGTTCACTTTCTACATGAACTAGTTCAGTTCACAGTTCAAATTTTTTTAAATGAACTAGTTCAGTTCATAGTTCATAATTCAAAATGTTGAACTAAAGTTCATGGTTTCAAAAATGAACTAATTTAGTTCTTTTTAGTTCTTTTTTTATTTATTTTTTATTATAGATTTTTCACGTACAGTTACTTACATTACAAAAACACACATTGGGACAAGGGTGGGGGGGGTCCTCCAGTTCATCTCTATGCCATCATCCACACCATAAGCAAGCAAAAACAAAACAAAAACAAGCACAAAGGAAAGCAGACCAAGACAGGCACTGTACAGTATTGCACAATATGCCTCGAGCCCATTCACATGTAGACATACATATATTTATTTTTTCCTATCCTACTGTAGGTCTGTCCATACAATGGGGCACTGGGCCTTTAGAAGGATCCGATACATTTCAGCAGGATAATAGTCTAATAGTGGGGCCCACCCAGTGATGTACATGAACGCGTTCAATGAACGATCGTTCATGAACGCGTTCGTATTTTGGGCGAACTTGAACTGAACGTACTGTATATCCGCTAAATGAACGTAATTGAGAACGCGTTCATTCTCAACCCTGTGTAACGGAGTTCAAAAGTGCGTTCATTCTCAGCACTCTATTATAACGGCGTTCAAATATGTGCCATATTCATAATGCATTTCAGCCGAAAACTCAGTTAAAACACTGTAAACAGGCTTAAAGATTATGCGTAAAACCACCCGATCTGGCAACCAGCCTGTCACCCCCTGCTACGTCATCAGACTCCTCCTCACAACAAGCAGTGGAACAGGAATCTGCGCGCAGAAGCCGAGAGCTGCAGCAGCAGCAGCAGCACTCTCTCAGTCAGAGTCAGACTCTACCTCTAGACGTCGGCGTATGCATTTAAAAGAGTTTACAATTCAAACGATTTGATAAACTTCTACTTTCAGCCCGGAAATGCATTCTGATAAACTGAATTAGGGATAAGCCTCCATTTTTACAAATGTGGTATAGAGAGATCTTCGGTGTGCTCCTACCCCATGAAAGACACTGTGCAATGCATAGAGTCAACGACGCTTCCTTTCAGGAGGTGTGGTGGGCCCAGTGTTGGGAAAGTTCACTTTCTACATGAACTAGTTCAGTTCACAGTTCACAAAGTTTAAAATGAACTAGTTCAGTTCATAGTTCAAAATTCAAAATTTTGAACTAAAGTTCATGGTTTCAAAAATGAACTAATTTATAGTTTATAGTTCTTTTTTCAATACGTTGCTGCGAGCTATTATTTTTCTAATGTATTGCCACAACCCATAATAGAACCACAGAATACTGGCATTTCCATAACGCTTTGCTGCCGCCCATTCATCCACACTAGTAGCAGCTGCAGCTTTCATCTCTACAGTATATTTTCAAAAACATGAGGAAAAACGTGCTGCTTGAATGGTCTTTATTAAGTATAATAATCTAAATATACTTAAAGTACCAAAAGTGAAAGTAGTCATTGGGCAAATATAAACATGTGCCGACATAACTCTGTACTAACACAACACGAGGTAGGAACCAGGCTGAGGTATGAAACTAAGGTTGTACCTCAAAGTTCAATATTCAAAGTGCAAAACATTTACTGACTTTAACTAAAACTCTTTTAAATGCTCATATTGTACACCGACGTGGTAGAGTCTGACTCTGAGAGAGTGCAGCGCCTTCTAAAAGTGCGAGTGCTGCTGCTCCACTACCAGACTCCCCGAAGCTCCGTCCAGAGCCGGTGTTCTGCGAAATTCTACTCCCTGCTGAATTCAGCTGCCAGCACTCCTGCGCTTGCACACGCATGCGCATGACCCACAATCCTTTTCCACACGTTTTCAATCTACAATATTCTGCTGCCGAACGTCTTGTTTGACTTGTTGATGGTGAGCAATATCTTAAACATATTTGTACATACATAACTTATTACTGTATAAGCATGTAAATATTTGCATGTAATTGGCTTTGCAGCAGAATGTATAAAGTATGTATAAAGTAGATGATAAAATGTGAACGTGACGACACCCAGCTGTCAAAAGATATAGGCCTGAGTTTAGCGTTATCTTGTTTTAAAATCACTTTTGTATGCATCAAAAATCACTTGTGTGTGAAAGACTTTCGTCTTGTTTACATCAGGGTCCCCCATTGCTACGGCAGCAGTTTTCGAGGAAGTAGTAGAATTTCGCAGAACACCGTTGCCAGATTGTGTGGTTTTCAGCATTATTTTGAAGCCTGTTTACGGTGTGTTTTAACTGGGTTTTCGGCTGAAAGGCATATGAAATCTGGCACACGTTTGAACGCCGTTATAATATAGTGCTGAGAATGAACGCACTTTTGAACGCCGTTATACAGCGCTGAGAAAGAACGCATTCTCAATTACGTTCATTTAGGGGGGGAAACATCCGTTCAGTTCCCGTTCGCCCAAAATACGAACTCGTTCACTGCCGCTGAGACACATCATGTCCCTTATTTTTAGATGAAAATGAGGTTGTTCAATCATAATATACTAAATGTGAAACCGATAATGTTTTCTGACTATAATAGAACAATATTAGAATATAACTTCTGAAATAAAGTTTAGTATATTTATTATTATTTTATTGATTGGGGATCAATAAGGGAATCATGTCTCCTCTTAACTCTCAGCCCCTGGTCTGGAAGATCGTGAAATACTCCACCAACAAGCAGAGAGATGCTGCGAAGAATGAGGTGGCGATCCTCAAAGAATTGAAGGACGAGAATATAGTTCTATTTCACGACGCTTTCCATGATACCGATAACTGTTTTTTGATCATGGACTACTGTGAGGGTGGCGACCTCAACAACTTCATCAAGAAACAAAAAAAGTGAGTTCTTGGTATGGTATGTATGTTACCGTTCAACCTCAATGAAGATGTTTTTAATGTGAAACTTGCTTTTGTCTTGACCGGTGGTAATAATAATAATAATAACTTTATTTGTATAGCACTTTTCATACAGAGGTTGCAGTTCAAAGTGCTAGAAAGTGGTACTCTTCCTGGCTAAATAAAGGATAAATAAAAACATTCTGATTGACTTTACAATTACATACACTTACATGAAAGAACGCACCAACATTATGGGAAATGCACTTACTGTCTTCTCCACAATCAGACTCAACAGGTACGTGGAGGAGAGCATGGTCCTGGCTATGATGGAGCAGCTCACCAAGGCTCTGCAGGCGTGCCACAAGCCAAACGAGCATACAGACTACTACATAGTACACAGGGACCTGAAGCCGGCCAACGTGTTCCTGGACGCCCAGAAGAACGTAAAGCTGGGCGATTTTGGCGAGGCCATGTTCCGCAAAGCGGACGACAAGATATATGGTACCGCTAATATCGGGACGGCTAGGTACAGATCCCCGGTGAGTTATTGATCTGTTTCCCTTTGTCGTTTTTAAAAGAAAACTATAATCTTCAGGGAAATTGTTTTGGTTTGCTTAAAAGAACACGTCAACATTTTGGGAAATGAGCTTACCGTCTTCTCCAGAGAGAGACCAGAAGATAGATATATTGATTGATTGAAAACTTTATTAACAGATTGCAGAATGGGTACAATACAGTACAGCTCAATACATACAGTTGTTAAGGGGATGCAGACCAGAGAAAGACTTTCGTCTTGTTTACATCAGGGTCCCCCAGTTTCAATTCATCATTTTGAAGCCTGTTTACGGTGTGTTTTAACTGGGTTTTCGGCTGAAAGGCATATGAAATCTGGCACACGTTTGAACGCCGTTATAATATAGTGCTGAGAATGAACGCACTTTTGAACGCCGTTATACAGCGCTGAGAAAGAACGCATTCTCAATTACGTTCATTTAGGGGGGGAAACATCCGTTCAGTTCCCGTTCGCCCAAAATACGAACTCGTTCACTGCCGCTGAGACACATCATGTCCCTTATTTTTAGATGAAAATGAGGTTGTTCAATCATAATATACTAAATGTGAAACCGATAATGTTTTCTGACTATAATAGAACAATATTAGAATATAACTTCTGAAATAAAGTTTAGTATATTTATTATTATTTTATTGATTGGGGATCAATAAGGGAATCATGTCTCCTCTTAACTCTCAGCCCCTGGTCTGGAAGATCGTGAAATACTCCACCAACAAGCAGAGAGATGCTGCGAAGAATGAGGTGGCGATCCTCAAAGAATTGAAGGACGAGAATATAGTTCTATTTCACGACGCTTTCCATGATACCGATAACTGTTTTTTGATCATGGACTACTGTGAGGGTGGCGACCTCAACAACTTCATCAAGAAACAAAAAAAGTGAGTTCTTGGTATGGTATGTATGTTACCGTTCAACCTCAATGAAGATGTTTTTAATGTGAAACTTGCTTTTGTCTTGACCGGTGGTAATAATAATAATAATAACTTTATTTGTATAGCACTTTTCATACAGAGGTTGCAGTTCAAAGTGCTAGAAAGTGGTACTCTTCCTGGCTAAATAAAGGATAAATAAAAACATTCTGATTGACTTTACAATTACATACACTTACATGAAAGAACGCACCAACATTATGGGAAATGCACTTACTGTCTTCTCCACAATCAGACTCAACAGGTACGTGGAGGAGAGCATGGTCCTGGCTATGATGGAGCAGCTCACCAAGGCTCTGCAGGCGTGCCACAAGCCAAACGAGCATACAGACTACTACATAGTACACAGGGACCTGAAGCCGGCCAACGTGTTCCTGGACGCCCAGAAGAACGTAAAGCTGGGCGATTTTGGCGAGGCCATGTTCCGCAAAGCGGACGACAAGATATATGGTACCGCTAATATCGGGACGGCTAGGTACAGATCCCCGGTGAGTTATTGATCTGTTTCCCTTTGTCGTTTTTAAAAGAAAACTATAATCTTCAGGGAAATTGTTTTGGTTTGCTTAAAAGAACACGTCAACATTTTGGGAAATGAGCTTACCGTCTTCTCCAGAGAGAGACCAGAAGATAGATATATTGATTGATTGAAAACTTTATTAACAGATTGCAGAATGGGTACAATACAGTACAGCTCAATACATACAGTTGTTAAGGGGATGCAGACCAGAGAAAGACTTTCGTCTTGTTTACATCAGGGTCCCCCAGTTTCAATTCATCATTTTGAAGCCTGTTTACGGTGTGTTTTAACTGGGTTTTCGGCTGAAAGGCATATGAAATCTGGCACACGTTTGAACGCCGTTATAATATAGTGCTGAGAATGAACGCACTTTTGAACGCCGTTATACAGCGCTGAGAAAGAACGCATTCTCAATTACGTTCATTTAGGGGGGGAAACATCCGTTCAGTTCCCGTTCGCCCAAAATACGAACTCGTTCACTGCCGCTGAGACACATCATGTCCCTTATTTTTAGATGAAAATGAGGTTGTTCAATCATAATATACTAAATGTGAAACCGATAATGTTTTCTGACTATAATAGAACAATATTAGAATATAACTTCTGAAATAAAGTTTAGTATATTTATTATTATTTTATTGATTGGGGATCAATAAGGGAATCATGTCTCCTCTTAACTCTCAGCCCCTGGTCTGGAAGATCGTGAAATACTCCACCAACAAGCAGAGAGATGCTGCGAAGAATGAGGTGGCGATCCTCAAAGAATTGAAGGACGAGAATATAGTTCTATTTCACGACGCTTTCCATGATACCGATAACTGTTTTTTGATCATGGACTACTGTGAGGGTGGCGACCTCAACAACTTCATCAAGAAACAAAAAAAGTGAGTTCTTGGTATGGTATGTATGTTACCGTTCAACCTCAATGAAGATGTTTTTAATGTGAAACTTGCTTTTGTCTTGACCGGTGGTAATAATAATAATAATAACTTTATTTGTATAGCACTTTTCATACAGAGGTTGCAGTTCAAAGTGCTAGAAAGTGGTACTCTTCCTGGCTAAATAAAGGATAAATAAAAACATTCTGATTGACTTTACAATTACATACACTTACATGAAAGAACGCACCAACATTATGGGAAATGCACTTACTGTCTTCTCCACAATCAGACTCAACAGGTACGTGGAGGAGAGCATGGTCCTGGCTATGATGGAGCAGCTCACCAAGGCTCTGCAGGCGTGCCACAAGCCAAACGAGCATACAGACTACTACATAGTACACAGGGACCTGAAGCCGGCCAACGTGTTCCTGGACGCCCAGAAGAACGTAAAGCTGGGCGATTTTGGCGAGGCCATGTTCCGCAAAGCGGACGACAAGATATATGGTACCGCTAATATCGGGACGGCTAGGTACAGATCCCCGGTGAGTTATTGATCTGTTTCCCTTTGTCGTTTTTAAAAGAAAACTATAATCTTCAGGGAAATTGTTTTGGTTTGCTTAAAAGAACACGTCAACATTTTGGGAAATGAGCTTACCGTCTTCTCCAGAGAGAGACCAGAAGATAGATATATTGATTGATTGAAAACTTTATTAACAGATTGCAGAATGGGTACAATACAGTACAGCTCAATACATACAGTTGTTAAGGGGATGCAGACCAGAGAAAGACTTTCGTCTTGTTTACATCAGGGTCCCCCAGTTTCAATTCATCATTTTGAAGCCTGTTTACGGTGTGTTTTAACTGGGTTTTCGGCTGAAAGGCATATGAAATCTGGCACACGTTTGAACGCCGTTATAATATAGTGCTGAGAATGAACGCACTTTTGAACGCCGTTATACAGCGCTGAGAAAGAACGCATTCTCAATTACGTTCATTTAGGGGGGGAAACATCCGTTCAGTTCCCGTTCGCCCAAAATACGAACTCGTTCACTGCCGCTGAGACACATCATGTCCCTTATTTTTAGATGAAAATGAGGTTGTTCAATCATAATATACTAAATGTGAAACCGATAATGTTTTCTGACTATAATAGAACAATATTAGAATATAACTTCTGAAATAAAGTTTAGTATATTTATTATTATTTTATTGATTGGGGATCAATAAGGGAATCATGTCTCCTCTTAACTCTCAGCCCCTGGTCTGGAAGATCGTGAAATACTCCACCAACAAGCAGAGAGATGCTGCGAAGAATGAGGTGGCGATCCTCAAAGAATTGAAGGACGAGAATATAGTTCTATTTCACGACGCTTTCCATGATACCGATAACTGTTTTTTGATCATGGACTACTGTGAGGGTGGCGACCTCAACAACTTCATCAAGAAACAAAAAAAGTGAGTTCTTGGTATGGTATGTATGTTACCGTTCAACCTCAATGAAGATGTTTTTAATGTGAAACTTGCTTTTGTCTTGACCGGTGGTAATAATAATAATAATAACTTTATTTGTATAGCACTTTTCATACAGAGGTTGCAGTTCAAAGTGCTAGAAAGTGGTACTCTTCCTGGCTAAATAAAGGATAAATAAAAACATTCTGATTGACTTTACAATTACATACACTTACATGAAAGAACGCACCAACATTATGGGAAATGCACTTACTGTCTTCTCCACAATCAGACTCAACAGGTACGTGGAGGAGAGCATGGTCCTGGCTATGATGGAGCAGCTCACCAAGGCTCTGCAGGCGTGCCACAAGCCAAACGAGCATACAGACTACTACATAGTACACAGGGACCTGAAGCCGGCCAACGTGTTCCTGGACGCCCAGAAGAACGTAAAGCTGGGCGATTTTGGCGAGGCCATGTTCCGCAAAGCGGACGACAAGATATATGGTACCGCTAATATCGGGACGGCTAGGTACAGATCCCCGGTGAGTTATTGATCTGTTTCCCTTTGTCGTTTTTAAAAGAAAACTATAATCTTCAGGGAAATTGTTTTGGTTTGCTTAAAAGAACACGTCAACATTTTGGGAAATGAGCTTACCGTCTTCTCCAGAGAGAGACCAGAAGATAGATATATTGATTGATTGAAAACTTTATTAACAGATTGCAGAATGGGTACAATACAGTACAGCTCAATACATACAGTTGTTAAGGGGATGCAGACCAGAGAAAGACTTTCGTCTTGTTTACATCAGGGTCCCCCAGTTTCAATTCATCATTTTGAAGCCTGTTTACGGTGTGTTTTAACTGGGTTTTCGGCTGAAAGGCATATGAAATCTGGCACACGTTTGAACGCCGTTATAATATAGTGCTGAGAATGAACGCACTTTTGAACGCCGTTATACAGCGCTGAGAAAGAACGCATTCTCAATTACGTTCATTTAGGGGGGGAAACATCCGTTCAGTTCCCGTTCGCCCAAAATACGAACTCGTTCACTGCCGCTGAGACACATCATGTCCCTTATTTTTAGATGAAAATGAGGTTGTTCAATCATAATATACTAAATGTGAAACCGATAATGTTTTCTGACTATAATAGAACAATATTAGAATATAACTTCTGAAATAAAGTTTAGTATATTTATTATTATTTTATTGATTGGGGATCAATAAGGGAATCATGTCTCCTCTTAACTCTCAGCCCCTGGTCTGGAAGATCGTGAAATACTCCACCAACAAGCAGAGAGATGCTGCGAAGAATGAGGTGGCGATCCTCAAAGAATTGAAGGACGAGAATATAGTTCTATTTCACGACGCTTTCCATGATACCGATAACTGTTTTTTGATCATGGACTACTGTGAGGGTGGCGACCTCAACAACTTCATCAAGAAACAAAAAAAGTGAGTTCTTGGTATGGTATGTATGTTACCGTTCAACCTCAATGAAGATGTTTTTAATGTGAAACTTGCTTTTGTCTTGACCGGTGGTAATAATAATAATAATAACTTTATTTGTATAGCACTTTTCATACAGAGGTTGCAGTTCAAAGTGCTAGAAAGTGGTACTCTTCCTGGCTAAATAAAGGATAAATAAAAACATTCTGATTGACTTTACAATTACATACACTTACATGAAAGAACGCACCAACATTATGGGAAATGCACTTACTGTCTTCTCCACAATCAGACTCAACAGGTACGTGGAGGAGAGCATGGTCCTGGCTATGATGGAGCAGCTCACCAAGGCTCTGCAGGCGTGCCACAAGCCAAACGAGCATACAGACTACTACATAGTACACAGGGACCTGAAGCCGGCCAACGTGTTCCTGGACGCCCAGAAGAACGTAAAGCTGGGCGATTTTGGCGAGGCCATGTTCCGCAAAGCGGACGACAAGATATATGGTACCGCTAATATCGGGACGGCTAGGTACAGATCCCCGGTGAGTTATTGATCTGTTTCCCTTTGTCGTTTTTAAAAGAAAACTATAATCTTCAGGGAAATTGTTTTGGTTTGCTTAAAAGAACACGTCAACATTTTGGGAAATGAGCTTACCGTCTTCTCCAGAGAGAGACCAGAAGATAGATATATTGATTGATTGAAAACTTTATTAACAGATTGCAGAATGGGTACAATACAGTACAGCTCAATACATACAGTTGTTAAGGGGATGCAGACCAGAGAAAGACTTTCGTCTTGTTTACATCAGGGTCCCCCAGTTTCAATTCATCATTTTGAAGCCTGTTTACGGTGTGTTTTAACTGGGTTTTCGGCTGAAAGGCATATGAAATCTGGCACACGTTTGAACGCCGTTATAATATAGTGCTGAGAATGAACGCACTTTTGAACGCCGTTATACAGCGCTGAGAAAGAACGCATTCTCAATTACGTTCATTTAGGGGGGGAAACATCCGTTCAGTTCCCGTTCGCCCAAAATACGAACTCGTTCACTGCCGCTGAGACACATCATGTCCCTTATTTTTAGATGAAAATGAGGTTGTTCAATCATAATATACTAAATGTGAAACCGATAATGTTTTCTGACTATAATAGAACAATATTAGAATATAACTTCTGAAATAAAGTTTAGTATATTTATTATTATTTTATTGATTGGGGATCAATAAGGGAATCATGTCTCCTCTTAACTCTCAGCCCCTGGTCTGGAAGATCGTGAAATACTCCACCAACAAGCAGAGAGATGCTGCGAAGAATGAGGTGGCGATCCTCAAAGAATTGAAGGACGAGAATATAGTTCTATTTCACGACGCTTTCCATGATACCGATAACTGTTTTTTGATCATGGACTACTGTGAGGGTGGCGACCTCAACAACTTCATCAAGAAACAAAAAAAGTGAGTTCTTGGTATGGTATGTATGTTACCGTTCAACCTCAATGAAGATGTTTTTAATGTGAAACTTGCTTTTGTCTTGACCGGTGGTAATAATAATAATAATAACTTTATTTGTATAGCACTTTTCATACAGAGGTTGCAGTTCAAAGTGCTAGAAAGTGGTACTCTTCCTGGCTAAATAAAGGATAAATAAAAACATTCTGATTGACTTTACAATTACATACACTTACATGAAAGAACGCACCAACATTATGGGAAATGCACTTACTGTCTTCTCCACAATCAGACTCAACAGGTACGTGGAGGAGAGCATGGTCCTGGCTATGATGGAGCAGCTCACCAAGGCTCTGCAGGCGTGCCACAAGCCAAACGAGCATACAGACTACTACATAGTACACAGGGACCTGAAGCCGGCCAACGTGTTCCTGGACGCCCAGAAGAACGTAAAGCTGGGCGATTTTGGCGAGGCCATGTTCCGCAAAGCGGACGACAAGATATATGGTACCGCTAATATCGGGACGGCTAGGTACAGATCCCCGGTGAGTTATTGATCTGTTTCCCTTTGTCGTTTTTAAAAGAAAACTATAATCTTCAGGGAAATTGTTTTGGTTTGCTTAAAAGAACACGTCAACATTTTGGGAAATGAGCTTACCGTCTTCTCCAGAGAGAGACCAGAAGATAGATATATTGATTGATTGAAAACTTTATTAACAGATTGCAGAATGGGTACAATACAGTACAGCTCAATACATACAGTTGTTAAGGGGATGCAGACCAGAGAAAGACTTTCGTCTTGTTTACATCAGGGTCCCCCAGTTTCAATTCATCATTTTGAAGCCTGTTTACGGTGTGTTTTAACTGGGTTTTCGGCTGAAAGGCATATGAAATCTGGCACACGTTTGAACGCCGTTATAATATAGTGCTGAGAATGAACGCACTTTTGAACGCCGTTATACAGCGCTGAGAAAGAACGCATTCTCAATTACGTTCATTTAGGGGGGGAAACATCCGTTCAGTTCCCGTTCGCCCAAAATACGAACTCGTTCACTGCCGCTGAGACACATCATGTCCCTTATTTTTAGATGAAAATGAGGTTGTTCAATCATAATATACTAAATGTGAAACCGATAATGTTTTCTGACTATAATAGAACAATATTAGAATATAACTTCTGAAATAAAGTTTAGTATATTTATTATTATTTTATTGATTGGGGATCAATAAGGGAATCATGTCTCCTCTTAACTCTCAGCCCCTGGTCTGGAAGATCGTGAAATACTCCACCAACAAGCAGAGAGATGCTGCGAAGAATGAGGTGGCGATCCTCAAAGAATTGAAGGACGAGAATATAGTTCTATTTCACGACGCTTTCCATGATACCGATAACTGTTTTTTGATCATGGACTACTGTGAGGGTGGCGACCTCAACAACTTCATCAAGAAACAAAAAAAGTGAGTTCTTGGTATGGTATGTATGTTACCGTTCAACCTCAATGAAGATGTTTTTAATGTGAAACTTGCTTTTGTCTTGACCGGTGGTAATAATAATAATAATAACTTTATTTGTATAGCACTTTTCATACAGAGGTTGCAGTTCAAAGTGCTAGAAAGTGGTACTCTTCCTGGCTAAATAAAGGATAAATAAAAACATTCTGATTGACTTTACAATTACATACACTTACATGAAAGAACGCACCAACATTATGGGAAATGCACTTACTGTCTTCTCCACAATCAGACTCAACAGGTACGTGGAGGAGAGCATGGTCCTGGCTATGATGGAGCAGCTCACCAAGGCTCTGCAGGCGTGCCACAAGCCAAACGAGCATACAGACTACTACATAGTACACAGGGACCTGAAGCCGGCCAACGTGTTCCTGGACGCCCAGAAGAACGTAAAGCTGGGCGATTTTGGCGAGGCCATGTTCCGCAAAGCGGACGACAAGATATATGGTACCGCTAATATCGGGACGGCTAGGTACAGATCCCCGGTGAGTTATTGATCTGTTTCCCTTTGTCGTTTTTAAAAGAAAACTATAATCTTCAGGGAAATTGTTTTGGTTTGCTTAAAAGAACACGTCAACATTTTGGGAAATGAGCTTACCGTCTTCTCCAGAGAGAGACCAGAAGATAGATATATTGATTGATTGAAAACTTTATTAACAGATTGCAGAATGGGTACAATACAGTACAGCTCAATACATACAGTTGTTAAGGGGATGCAGACCAGAGAAAGACTTTCGTCTTGTTTACATCAGGGTCCCCCAGTTTCAATTCATCATTTTGAAGCCTGTTTACGGTGTGTTTTAACTGGGTTTTCGGCTGAAAGGCATATGAAATCTGGCACACGTTTGAACGCCGTTATAATATAGTGCTGAGAATGAACGCACTTTTGAACGCCGTTATACAGCGCTGAGAAAGAACGCATTCTCAATTACGTTCATTTAGGGGGGGAAACATCCGTTCAGTTCCCGTTCGCCCAAAATACGAACTCGTTCACTGCCGCTGAGACACATCATGTCCCTTATTTTTAGATGAAAATGAGGTTGTTCAATCATAATATACTAAATGTGAAACCGATAATGTTTTCTGACTATAATAGAACAATATTAGAATATAACTTCTGAAATAAAGTTTAGTATATTTATTATTATTTTATTGATTGGGGATCAATAAGGGAATCATGTCTCCTCTTAACTCTCAGCCCCTGGTCTGGAAGATCGTGAAATACTCCACCAACAAGCAGAGAGATGCTGCGAAGAATGAGGTGGCGATCCTCAAAGAATTGAAGGACGAGAATATAGTTCTATTTCACGACGCTTTCCATGATACCGATAACTGTTTTTTGATCATGGACTACTGTGAGGGTGGCGACCTCAACAACTTCATCAAGAAACAAAAAAAGTGAGTTCTTGGTATGGTATGTATGTTACCGTTCAACCTCAATGAAGATGTTTTTAATGTGAAACTTGCTTTTGTCTTGACCGGTGGTAATAATAATAATAATAACTTTATTTGTATAGCACTTTTCATACAGAGGTTGCAGTTCAAAGTGCTAGAAAGTGGTACTCTTCCTGGCTAAATAAAGGATAAATAAAAACATTCTGATTGACTTTACAATTACATACACTTACATGAAAGAACGCACCAACATTATGGGAAATGCACTTACTGTCTTCTCCACAATCAGACTCAACAGGTACGTGGAGGAGAGCATGGTCCTGGCTATGATGGAGCAGCTCACCAAGGCTCTGCAGGCGTGCCACAAGCCAAACGAGCATACAGACTACTACATAGTACACAGGGACCTGAAGCCGGCCAACGTGTTCCTGGACGCCCAGAAGAACGTAAAGCTGGGCGATTTTGGCGAGGCCATGTTCCGCAAAGCGGACGACAAGATATATGGTACCGCTAATATCGGGACGGCTAGGTACAGATCCCCGGTGAGTTATTGATCTGTTTCCCTTTGTCGTTTTTAAAAGAAAACTATAATCTTCAGGGAAATTGTTTTGGTTTGCTTAAAAGAACACGTCAACATTTTGGGAAATGAGCTTACCGTCTTCTCCAGAGAGAGACCAGAAGATAGATATATTGATTGATTGAAAACTTTATTAACAGATTGCAGAATGGGTACAATACAGTACAGCTCAATACATACAGTTGTTAAGGGGATGCAGACCAGAGAAAGACTTTCGTCTTGTTTACATCAGGGTCCCCCAGTTTCAATTCATCATTTTGAAGCCTGTTTACGGTGTGTTTTAACTGGGTTTTCGGCTGAAAGAAAGGCATATGAAATCTGGCACACGTTTGAACGCCGTTATAATATAGTGCTGAGAATGAACGCACTTTTGAACGCCGTTATACAGCGCTGAGAAAGAACGCATTCTCAATTACGTTCATTTAGGGGGGGAAACATCCGTTCAGTTCCCGTTCGCCCAAAATACGAACTCGTTCACTGCCGCTGAGACACATCATGTCCCTTATTTTTAGATGAAAATGAGGTTGTTCAATCATAATATACTAAATGTGAAACCGATAATGTTTTCTGACTATAATAGAACAATATTAGAATATAACTTCTGAAATAAAGTTTAGTATATTTATTATTATTTTATTGATTGGGGATCAATAAGGGAATCATGTCTCCTCTTAACTCTCAGCCCCTGGTCTGGAAGATCGTGAAATACTCCACCAACAAGCAGAGAGATGCTGCGAAGAATGAGGTGGCGATCCTCAAAGAATTGAAGGACGAGAATATAGTTCTATTTCACGACGCTTTCCATGATACCGATAACTGTTTTTTGATCATGGACTACTGTGAGGGTGGCGACCTCAACAACTTCATCAAGAAACAAAAAAAGTGAGTTCTTGGTATGGTATGTATGTTACCGTTCAACCTCAATGAAGATGTTTTTAATGTGAAACTTGCTTTTGTCTTGACCGGTGGTAATAATAATAATAATAACTTTATTTGTATAGCACTTTTCATACAGAGGTTGCAGTTCAAAGTGCTAGAAAGTGGTACTCTTCCTGGCTAAATAAAGGATAAATAAAAACATTCTGATTGACTTTACAATTACATACACTTACATGAAAGAACGCACCAACATTATGGGAAATGCACTTACTGTCTTCTCCACAATCAGACTCAACAGGTACGTGGAGGAGAGCATGGTCCTGGCTATGATGGAGCAGCTCACCAAGGCTCTGCAGGCGTGCCACAAGCCAAACGAGCATACAGACTACTACATAGTACACAGGGACCTGAAGCCGGCCAACGTGTTCCTGGACGCCCAGAAGAACGTAAAGCTGGGCGATTTTGGCGAGGCCATGTTCCGCAAAGCGGACGACAAGATATATGGTACCGCTAATATCGGGACGGCTAGGTACAGATCCCCGGTGAGTTATTGATCTGTTTCCCTTTGTCGTTTTTAAAAGAAAACTATAATCTTCAGGGAAATTGTTTTGGTTTGCTTAAAAGAACACGTCAACATTTTGGGAAATGAGCTTACCGTCTTCTCCAGAGAGAGACCAGAAGATAGATATATTGATTGATTGAAAACTTTATTAACAGATTGCAGAATGGGTACAATACAGTACAGCTCAATACATACAGTTGTTAAGGGGATGCAGACCAGAGAAAGACTTTCGTCTTGTTTACATCAGGGTCCCCCAGTTTCAATTCATCATTTTGAAGCCTGTTTACGGTGTGTTTTAACTGGGTTTTCGGCTGAAAGAAAGGCATATGAAATCTGGCACACGTTTGAACGCCGTTATAATATAGTGCTGAGAATGAACGCACTTTTGAACGCCGTTATACAGCGCTGAGAAAGAACGCATTCTCAATTACGTTCATTTAGGGGGGGAAACATCCGTTCAGTTCCCGTTCGCCCAAAATACGAACTCGTTCACTGCCGCTGAGACACATCATGTCCCTTATTTTTAGATGAAAATGAGGTTGTTCAATCATAATATACTAAATGTGAAACCGATAATGTTTTCTGACTATAATAGAACAATATTAGAATATAACTTCTGAAATAAAGTTTAGTATATTTATTATTATTTTATTGATTGGGGATCAATAAGGGAATCATGTCTCCTCTTAACTCTCAGCCCCTGGTCTGGAAGATCGTGAAATACTCCACCAACAAGCAGAGAGATGCTGCGAAGAATGAGGTGGCGATCCTCAAAGAATTGAAGGACGAGAATATAGTTCTATTTCACGACGCTTTCCATGATACCGATAACTGTTTTTTGATCATGGACTACTGTGAGGGTGGCGACCTCAACAACTTCATCAAGAAACAAAAAAAGTGAGTTCTTGGTATGGTATGTATGTTACCGTTCAACCTCAATGAAGATGTTTTTAATGTGAAACTTGCTTTTGTCTTGACCGGTGGTAATAATAATAATAATAACTTTATTTGTATAGCACTTTTCATACAGAGGTTGCAGTTCAAAGTGCTAGAAAGTGGTACTCTTCCTGGCTAAATAAAGGATAAATAAAAACATTCTGATTGACTTTACAATTACATACACTTACATGAAAGAACGCACCAACATTATGGGAAATGCACTTACTGTCTTCTCCACAATCAGACTCAACAGGTACGTGGAGGAGAGCATGGTCCTGGCTATGATGGAGCAGCTCACCAAGGCTCTGCAGGCGTGCCACAAGCCAAACGAGCATACAGACTACTACATAGTACACAGGGACCTGAAGCCGGCCAACGTGTTCCTGGACGCCCAGAAGAACGTAAAGCTGGGCGATTTTGGCGAGGCCATGTTCCGCAAAGCGGACGACAAGATATATGGTACCGCTAATATCGGGACGGCTAGGTACAGATCCCCGGTGAGTTATTGATCTGTTTCCCTTTGTCGTTTTTAAAAGAAAACTATAATCTTCAGGGAAATTGTTTTGGTTTGCTTAAAAGAACACGTCAACATTTTGGGAAATGAGCTTACCGTCTTCTCCAGAGAGAGACCAGAAGATAGATATATTGATTGATTGAAAACTTTATTAACAGATTGCAGAATGGGTACAATACAGTACAGCTCAATACATACAGTTGTTAAGGGGATGCAGACCAGAGAAAGACTTTCGTCTTGTTTACATCAGGGTCCCCCAGTTTCAATTCATCATTTTGAAGCCTGTTTACGGTGTGTTTTAACTGGGTTTTCGGCTGAAAGGCATATGAAATCTGGCACACGTTTGAACGCCGTTATAATATAGTGCTGAGAATGAACGCACTTTTGAACGCCGTTATACAGCGCTGAGAAAGAACGCATTCTCAATTACGTTCATTTAGGGGGGGAAACATCCGTTCAGTTCCCGTTCGCCCAAAATACGAACTCGTTCACTGCCGCTGAGACACATCATGTCCCTTATTTTTAGATGAAAATGAGGTTGTTCAATCATAATATACTAAATGTGAAACCGATAATGTTTTCTGACTATAATAGAACAATATTAGAATATAACTTCTGAAATAAAGTTTAGTATATTTATTATTATTTTATTGATTGGGGATCAATAAGGGAATCATGTCTCCTCTTAACTCTCAGCCCCTGGTCTGGAAGATCGTGAAATACTCCACCAACAAGCAGAGAGATGCTGCGAAGAATGAGGTGGCGATCCTCAAAGAATTGAAGGACGAGAATATAGTTCTATTTCACGACGCTTTCCATGATACCGATAACTGTTTTTTGATCATGGACTACTGTGAGGGTGGCGACCTCAACAACTTCATCAAGAAACAAAAAAAGTGAGTTCTTGGTATGGTATGTATGTTACCGTTCAACCTCAATGAAGATGTTTTTAATGTGAAACTTGCTTTTGTCTTGACCGGTGGTAATAATAATAATAATAACTTTATTTGTATAGCACTTTTCATACAGAGGTTGCAGTTCAAAGTGCTAGAAAGTGGTACTCTTCCTGGCTAAATAAAGGATAAATAAAAACATTCTGATTGACTTTACAATTACATACACTTACATGAAAGAACGCACCAACATTATGGGAAATGCACTTACTGTCTTCTCCACAATCAGACTCAACAGGTACGTGGAGGAGAGCATGGTCCTGGCTATGATGGAGCAGCTCACCAAGGCTCTGCAGGCGTGCCACAAGCCAAACGAGCATACAGACTACTACATAGTACACAGGGACCTGAAGCCGGCCAACGTGTTCCTGGACGCCCAGAAGAACGTAAAGCTGGGCGATTTTGGCGAGGCCATGTTCCGCAAAGCGGACGACAAGATATATGGTACCGCTAATATCGGGACGGCTAGGTACAGATCCCCGGTGAGTTATTGATCTGTTTCCCTTTGTCGTTTTTAAAAGAAAACTATAATCTTCAGGGAAATTGTTTTGGTTTGCTTAAAAGAACACGTCAACATTTTGGGAAATGAGCTTACCGTCTTCTCCAGAGAGAGACCAGAAGATAGATATATTGATTGATTGAAAACTTTATTAACAGATTGCAGAATGGGTACAATACAGTACAGCTCAATACATACAGTTGTTAAGGGGATGCAGACCAGAGAAAGACTTTCGTCTTGTTTACATCAGGGTCCCCCAGTTTCAATTCATCATTTTGAAGCCTGTTTACGGTGTGTTTTAACTGGGTTTTCGGCTGAAAGGCATATGAAATCTGGCACACGTTTGAACGCCGTTATAATATAGTGCTGAGAATGAACGCACTTTTGAACGCCGTTATACAGCGCTGAGAAAGAACGCATTCTCAATTACGTTCATTTAGGGGGGGAAACATCCGTTCAGTTCCCGTTCGCCCAAAATACGAACTCGTTCACTGCCGCTGAGACACATCATGTCCCTTATTTTTAGATGAAAATGAGGTTGTTCAATCATAATATACTAAATGTGAAACCGATAATGTTTTCTGACTATAATAGAACAATATTAGAATATAACTTCTGAAATAAAGTTTAGTATATTTATTATTATTTTATTGATTGGGGATCAATAAGGGAATCATGTCTCCTCTTAACTCTCAGCCCCTGGTCTGGAAGATCGTGAAATACTCCACCAACAAGCAGAGAGATGCTGCGAAGAATGAGGTGGCGATCCTCAAAGAATTGAAGGACGAGAATATAGTTCTATTTCACGACGCTTTCCATGATACCGATAACTGTTTTTTGATCATGGACTACTGTGAGGGTGGCGACCTCAACAACTTCATCAAGAAACAAAAAAAGTGAGTTCTTGGTATGGTATGTATGTTACCGTTCAACCTCAATGAAGATGTTTTTAATGTGAAACTTGCTTTTGTCTTGACCGGTGGTAATAATAATAATAATAACTTTATTTGTATAGCACTTTTCATACAGAGGTTGCAGTTCAAAGTGCTAGAAAGTGGTACTCTTCCTGGCTAAATAAAGGATAAATAAAAACATTCTGATTGACTTTACAATTACATACACTTACATGAAAGAACGCACCAACATTATGGGAAATGCACTTACTGTCTTCTCCACAATCAGACTCAACAGGTACGTGGAGGAGAGCATGGTCCTGGCTATGATGGAGCAGCTCACCAAGGCTCTGCAGGCGTGCCACAAGCCAAACGAGCATACAGACTACTACATAGTACACAGGGACCTGAAGCCGGCCAACGTGTTCCTGGACGCCCAGAAGAACGTAAAGCTGGGCGATTTTGGCGAGGCCATGTTCCGCAAAGCGGACGACAAGATATATGGTACCGCTAATATCGGGACGGCTAGGTACAGATCCCCGGTGAGTTATTGATCTGTTTCCCTTTGTCGTTTTTAAAAGAAAACTATAATCTTCAGGGAAATTGTTTTGGTTTGCTTAAAAGAACACGTCAACATTTTGGGAAATGAGCTTACCGTCTTCTCCAGAGAGAGACCAGAAGATAGATATATTGATTGATTGAAAACTTTATTAACAGATTGCAGAATGGGTACAATACAGTACAGCTCAATACATACAGTTGTTAAGGGGATGCAGACCAGAGAAAGACTTTCGTCTTGTTTACATCAGGGTCCCCCAGTTTCAATTCATCATTTTGAAGCCTGTTTACGGTGTGTTTTAACTGGGTTTTCGGCTGAAAGGCATATGAAATCTGGCACACGTTTGAACGCCGTTATAATATAGTGCTGAGAATGAACGCACTTTTGAACGCCGTTATACAGCGCTGAGAAAGAACGCATTCTCAATTACGTTCATTTAGGGGGGGAAACATCCGTTCAGTTCCCGTTCGCCCAAAATACGAACTCGTTCACTGCCGCTGAGACACATCATGTCCCTTATTTTTAGATGAAAATGAGGTTGTTCAATCATAATATACTAAATGTGAAACCGATAATGTTTTCTGACTATAATAGAACAATATTAGAATATAACTTCTGAAATAAAGTTTAGTATATTTATTATTATTTTATTGATTGGGGATCAATAAGGGAATCATGTCTCCTCTTAACTCTCAGCCCCTGGTCTGGAAGATCGTGAAATACTCCACCAACAAGCAGAGAGATGCTGCGAAGAATGAGGTGGCGATCCTCAAAGAATTGAAGGACGAGAATATAGTTCTATTTCACGACGCTTTCCATGATACCGATAACTGTTTTTTGATCATGGACTACTGTGAGGGTGGCGACCTCAACAACTTCATCAAGAAACAAAAAAAGTTAGTTCTTGGTATGGTATGTATGTTACCGTTCAACCTCAATGAAGATGTTTTTAATGTGAAACTTGCTTTTGTCTTGACCGGTGGTAATAATAATAATAATAACTTTATTTGTATAGCACTTTTCATACAGAGGTTGCAGTTCAAAGTGCTAGAAAGTGGTACTCTTCCTGGCTAAATAAAGGATAAATAAAAACATTCTGATTGACTTTACAATTACATACACTTACATGAAAGAACGCACCAACATTATGGGAAATGCACTTACTGTCTTCTCCACAATCAGACTCAACAGGTACGTGGAGGAGAGCATGGTCCTGGCTATGATGGAGCAGCTCACCAAGGCTCTGCAGGCGTGCCACAAGCCAAACGAGCATACAGACTACTACATAGTACACAGGGACCTGAAGCCGGCCAACGTGTTCCTGGACGCCCAGAAGAACGTAAAGCTGGGCGATTTTGGCGAGGCCATGTTCCGCAAAGCGGACGACAAGATATATGGTACCGCTAATATCGGGACGGCTAGGTACAGATCCCCGGTGAGTTATTGATCTGTTTCCCTTTGTCGTTTTTAAAAGAAAACTATAATCTTCAGGGAAATTGTTTTGGTTTGCTTAAAAGAACACGTCAACATTTTGGGAAATGAGCTTACCGTCTTCTCCAGAGAGAGACCAGAAGATAGATATATTGATTGATTGAAAACTTTATTAACAGATTGCAGAATGGGTACAATACAGTACAGCTCAATACATACAGTTGTTAAGGGGATGCAGACCAGAGAAAGACTTTCGTCTTGTTTACATCAGGGTCCCCCAGTTTCAATTCATCATTTTGAAGCCTGTTTACGGTGTGTTTTAACTGGGTTTTCGGCTGAAAGGCATATGAAATCTGGCACACGTTTGAACGCCGTTATAATATAGTGCTGAGAATGAACGCACTTTTGAACGCCGTTATACAGCGCTGAGAAAGAACGCATTCTCAATTACGTTCATTTAGGGGGGGAAACATCCGTTCAGTTCCCGTTCGCCCAAAATACGAACTCGTTCACTGCCGCTGAGACACATCATGTCCCTTATTTTTAGATGAAAATGAGGTTGTTCAATCATAATATACTAAATGTGAAACCGATAATGTTTTCTGACTATAATAGAACAATATTAGAATATAACTTCTGAAATAAAGTTTAGTATATTTATTATTATTTTATTGATTGGGGATCAATAAGGGAATCATGTCTCCTCTTAACTCTCAGCCCCTGGTCTGGAAGATCGTGAAATACTCCACCAACAAGCAGAGAGATGCTGCGAAGAATGAGGTGGCGATCCTCAAAGAATTGAAGGACGAGAATATAGTTCTATTTCACGACGCTTTCCATGATACCGATAACTGTTTTTTGATCATGGACTACTGTGAGGGTGGCGACCTCAACAACTTCATCAAGAAACAAAAAAAGTGAGTTCTTGGTATGGTATGTATGTTACCGTTCAACCTCAATGAAGATGTTTTTAATGTGAAACTTGCTTTTGTCTTGACCGGTGGTAATAATAATAATAATAACTTTATTTGTATAGCACTTTTCATACAGAGGTTGCAGTTCAAAGTGCTAGAAAGTGGTACTCTTCCTGGCTAAATAAAGGATAAATAAAAACATTCTGATTGACTTTACAATTACATACACTTACATGAAAGAACGCACCAACATTATGGGAAATGCACTTACTGTCTTCTCCACAATCAGACTCAACAGGTACGTGGAGGAGAGCATGGTCCTGGCTATGATGGAGCAGCTCACCAAGGCTCTGCAGGCGTGCCACAAGCCAAACGAGCATACAGACTACTACATAGTACACAGGGACCTGAAGCCGGCCAACGTGTTCCTGGACGCCCAGAAGAACGTAAAGCTGGGCGATTTTGGCGAGGCCATGTTCCGCAAAGCGGACGACAAGATATATGGTACCGCTAATATCGGGACGGCTAGGTACAGATCCCCGGTGAGTTATTGATCTGTTTCCCTTTGTCGTTTTTAAAAGAAAACTATAATCTTCAGGGAAATTGTTTTGGTTTGCTTAAAAGAACACGTCAACATTTTGGGAAATGAGCTTACCGTCTTCTCCAGAGAGAGACCAGAAGATAGATATATTGATTGATTGAAAACTTTATTAACAGATTGCAGAATGGGTACAATACAGTACAGCTCAATACATACAGTTGTTAAGGGGATGCAGACCAGAGAAAGACTTTCGTCTTGTTTACATCAGGGTCCCCCAGTTTCAATTCATCATTTTGAAGCCTGTTTACGGTGTGTTTTAACTGGGTTTTCGGCTGAAAGGCATATGAAATCTGGCACACGTTTGAACGCCGTTATAATATAGTGCTGAGAATGAACGCACTTTTGAACGCCGTTATACAGCGCTGAGAAAGAACGCATTCTCAATTACGTTCATTTAGGGGGGGAAACATCCGTTCAGTTCCCGTTCGCCCAAAATACGAACTCGTTCACTGCCGCTGAGACACATCATGTCCCTTATTTTTAGATGAAAATGAGGTTGTTCAATCATAATATACTAAATGTGAAACCGATAATGTTTTCTGACTATAATAGAACAATATTAGAATATAACTTCTGAAATAAAGTTTAGTATATTTATTATTATTTTATTGATTGGGGATCAATAAGGGAATCATGTCTCCTCTTAACTCTCAGCCCCTGGTCTGGAAGATCGTGAAATACTCCACCAACAAGCAGAGAGATGCTGCGAAGAATGAGGTGGCGATCCTCAAAGAATTGAAGGACGAGAATATAGTTCTATTTCACGACGCTTTCCATGATACCGATAACTGTTTTTTGATCATGGACTACTGTGAGGGTGGCGACCTCAACAACTTCATCAAGAAACAAAAAAAGTGAGTTCTTGGTATGGTATGTATGTTACCGTTCAACCTCAATGAAGATGTTTTTAATGTGAAACTTGCTTTTGTCTTGACCGGTGGTAATAATAATAATAATAACTTTATTTGTATAGCACTTTTCATACAGAGGTTGCAGTTCAAAGTGCTAGAAAGTGGTACTCTTCCTGGCTAAATAAAGGATAAATAAAAACATTCTGATTGACTTTACAATTACATACACTTACATGAAAGAACGCACCAACATTATGGGAAATGCACTTACTGTCTTCTCCACAATCAGACTCAACAGGTACGTGGAGGAGAGCATGGTCCTGGCTATGATGGAGCAGCTCACCAAGGCTCTGCAGGCGTGCCACAAGCCAAACGAGCATACAGACTACTACATAGTACACAGGGACCTGAAGCCGGCCAACGTGTTCCTGGACGCCCAGAAGAACGTAAAGCTGGGCGATTTTGGCGAGGCCATGTTCCGCAAAGCGGACGACAAGATATATGGTACCGCTAATATCGGGACGGCTAGGTACAGATCCCCGGTGAGTTATTGATCTGTTTCCCTTTGTCGTTTTTAAAAGAAAACTATAATCTTCAGGGAAATTGTTTTGGTTTGCTTAAAAGAACACGTCAACATTTTGGGAAATGAGCTTACCGTCTTCTCCAGAGAGAGACCAGAAGATAGATATATTGATTGATTGAAAACTTTATTAACAGATTGCAGAATGGGTACAATACAGTACAGCTCAATACATACAGTTGTTAAGGGGATGCAGACCAGAGAAAGACTTTCGTCTTGTTTACATCAGGGTCCCCCAGTTTCAATTCATCATTTTGAAGCCTGTTTACGGTGTGTTTTAACTGGGTTTTCGGCTGAAAGGCATATGAAATCTGGCACACGTTTGAACGCCGTTATAATATAGTGCTGAGAATGAACGCACTTTTGAACGCCGTTATACAGCGCTGAGAAAGAACGCATTCTCAATTACGTTCATTTAGGGGGGGAAACATCCGTTCAGTTCCCGTTCGCCCAAAATACGAACTCGTTCACTGCCGCTGAGACACATCATGTCCCTTATTTTTAGATGAAAATGAGGTTGTTCAATCATAATATACTAAATGTGAAACCGATAATGTTTTCTGACTATAATAGAACAATATTAGAATATAACTTCTGAAATAAAGTTTAGTATATTTATTATTATTTTATTGATTGGGGATCAATAAGGGAATCATGTCTCCTCTTAACTCTCAGCCCCTGGTCTGGAAGATCGTGAAATACTCCACCAACAAGCAGAGAGATGCTGCGAAGAATGAGGTGGCGATCCTCAAAGAATTGAAGGACGAGAATATAGTTCTATTTCACGACGCTTTCCATGATACCGATAACTGTTTTTTGATCATGGACTACTGTGAGGGTGGCGACCTCAACAACTTCATCAAGAAACAAAAAAAGTGAGTTCTTGGTATGGTATGTATGTTACCGTTCAACCTCAATGAAGATGTTTTTAATGTGAAACTTGCTTTTGTCTTGACCGGTGGTAATAATAATAATAATAACTTTATTTGTATAGCACTTTTCATACAGAGGTTGCAGTTCAAAGTGCTAGAAAGTGGTACTCTTCCTGGCTAAATAAAGGATAAATAAAAACATTCTGATTGACTTTACAATTACATACACTTACATGAAAGAACGCACCAACATTATGGGAAATGCACTTACTGTCTTCTCCACAATCAGACTCAACAGGTACGTGGAGGAGAGCATGGTCCTGGCTATGATGGAGCAGCTCACCAAGGCTCTGCAGGCGTGCCACAAGCCAAACGAGCATACAGACTACTACATAGTACACAGGGACCTGAAGCCGGCCAACGTGTTCCTGGACGCCCAGAAGAACGTAAAGCTGGGCGATTTTGGCGAGGCCATGTTCCGCAAAGCGGACGACAAGATATATGGTACCGCTAATATCGGGACGGCTAGGTACAGATCCCCGGTGAGTTATTGATCTGTTTCCCTTTGTCGTTTTTAAAAGAAAACTATAATCTTCAGGGAAATTGTTTTGGTTTGCTTAAAAGAACACGTCAACATTTTGGGAAATGAGCTTACCGTCTTCTCCAGAGAGAGACCAGAAGATAGATATATTGATTGATTGAAAACTTTATTAACAGATTGCAGAATGGGTACAATACAGTACAGCTCAATACATACAGTTGTTAAGGGGATGCAGACCAGAGAAAGACTTTCGTCTTGTTTACATCAGGGTCCCCCAGTTTCAATTCATCATTTTGAAGCCTGTTTACGGTGTGTTTTAACTGGGTTTTCGGCTGAAAGAAAGGCATATGAAATCTGGCACACGTTTGAACGCCGTTATAATATAGTGCTGAGAATGAACGCACTTTTGAACGCCGTTATACAGCGCTGAGAAAGAACGCATTCTCAATTACGTTCATTTAGGGGGGGAAACATCCGTTCAGTTCCCGTTCGCCCAAAATACGAACTCGTTCACTGCCGCTGAGACACATCATGTCCCTTATTTTTAGATGAAAATGAGGTTGTTCAATCATAATATACTAAATGTGAAACCGATAATGTTTTCTGACTATAATAGAACAATATTAGAATATAACTTCTGAAATAAAGTTTAGTATATTTATTATTATTTTATTGATTGGGGATCAATAAGGGAATCATGTCTCCTCTTAACTCTCAGCCCCTGGTCTGGAAGATCGTGAAATACTCCACCAACAAGCAGAGAGATGCTGCGAAGAATGAGGTGGCGATCCTCAAAGAATTGAAGGACGAGAATATAGTTCTATTTCACGACGCTTTCCATGATACCGATAACTGTTTTTTGATCATGGACTACTGTGAGGGTGGCGACCTCAACAACTTCATCAAGAAACAAAAAAAGTGAGTTCTTGGTATGGTATGTATGTTACCGTTCAACCTCAATGAAGATGTTTTTAATGTGAAACTTGCTTTTGTCTTGACCGGTGGTAATAATAATAATAATAACTTTATTTGTATAGCACTTTTCATACAGAGGTTGCAGTTCAAAGTGCTAGAAAGTGGTACTCTTCCTGGCTAAATAAAGGATAAATAAAAACATTCTGATTGACTTTACAATTACATACACTTACATGAAAGAACGCACCAACATTATGGGAAATGCACTTACTGTCTTCTCCACAATCAGACTCAACAGGTACGTGGAGGAGAGCATGGTCCTGGCTATGATGGAGCAGCTCACCAAGGCTCTGCAGGCGTGCCACAAGCCAAACGAGCATACAGACTACTACATAGTACACAGGGACCTGAAGCCGGCCAACGTGTTCCTGGACGCCCAGAAGAACGTAAAGCTGGGCGATTTTGGCGAGGCCATGTTCCGCAAAGCGGACGACAAGATATATGGTACCGCTAATATCGGGACGGCTAGGTACAGATCCCCGGTGAGTTATTGATCTGTTTCCCTTTGTCGTTTTTAAAAGAAAACTATAATCTTCAGGGAAATTGTTTTGGTTTGCTTAAAAGAACACGTCAACATTTTGGGAAATGAGCTTACCGTCTTCTCCAGAGAGAGACCAGAAGATAGATATATTGATTGATTGAAAACTTTATTAACAGATTGCAGAATGGGTACAATACAGTACAGCTCAATACATACAGTTGTTAAGGGGATGCAGACCAGAGAAAGACTTTCGTCTTGTTTACATCAGGGTCCCCCAGTTTCAATTCATCATTTTGAAGCCTGTTTACGGTGTGTTTTAACTGGGTTTTCGGCTGAAAGAAAGGCATATGAAATCTGGCACACGTTTGAACGCCGTTATAATATAGTGCTGAGAATGAACGCACTTTTGAACGCCGTTATACAGCGCTGAGAAAGAACGCATTCTCAATTACGTTCATTTAGGGGGGGAAACATCCGTTCAGTTCCCGTTCGCCCAAAATACGAACTCGTTCACTGCCGCTGAGACACATCATGTCCCTTATTTTTAGATGAAAATGAGGTTGTTCAATCATAATATACTAAATGTGAAACCGATAATGTTTTCTGACTATAATAGAACAATATTAGAATATAACTTCTGAAATAAAGTTTAGTATATTTATTATTATTTTATTGATTGGGGATCAATAAGGGAATCATGTCTCCTCTTAACTCTCAGCCCCTGGTCTGGAAGATCGTGAAATACTCCACCAACAAGCAGAGAGATGCTGCGAAGAATGAGGTGGCGATCCTCAAAGAATTGAAGGACGAGAATATAGTTCTATTTCACGACGCTTTCCATGATACCGATAACTGTTTTTTGATCATGGACTACTGTGAGGGTGGCGACCTCAACAACTTCATCAAGAAACAAAAAAAGTGAGTTCTTGGTATGGTATGTATGTTACCGTTCAACCTCAATGAAGATGTTTTTAATGTGAAACTTGCTTTTGTCTTGACCGGTGGTAATAATAATAATAATAACTTTATTTGTATAGCACTTTTCATACAGAGGTTGCAGTTCAAAGTGCTAGAAAGTGGTACTCTTCCTGGCTAAATAAAGGATAAATAAAAACATTCTGATTGACTTTACAATTACATACACTTACATGAAAGAACGCACCAACATTATGGGAAATGCACTTACTGTCTTCTCCACAATCAGACTCAACAGGTACGTGGAGGAGAGCATGGTCCTGGCTATGATGGAGCAGCTCACCAAGGCTCTGCAGGCGTGCCACAAGCCAAACGAGCATACAGACTACTACATAGTACACAGGGACCTGAAGCCGGCCAACGTGTTCCTGGACGCCCAGAAGAACGTAAAGCTGGGCGATTTTGGCGAGGCCATGTTCCGCAAAGCGGACGACAAGATATATGGTACCGCTAATATCGGGACGGCTAGGTACAGATCCCCGGTGAGTTATTGATCTGTTTCCCTTTGTCGTTTTTAAAAGAAAACTATAATCTTCAGGGAAATTGTTTTGGTTTGCTTAAAAGAACACGTCAACATTTTGGGAAATGAGCTTACCGTCTTCTCCAGAGAGAGACCAGAAGATAGATATATTGATTGATTGAAAACTTTATTAACAGATTGCAGAATGGGTACAATACAGTACAGCTCAATACATACAGTTGTTAAGGGGATGCAGACCAGAGAAAGACTTTCGTCTTGTTTACATCAGGGTCCCCCAGTTTCAATTCATCATTTTGAAGCCTGTTTACGGTGTGTTTTAACTGGGTTTTCGGCTGAAAGGCATATGAAATCTGGCACACGTTTGAACGCCGTTATAATATAGTGCTGAGAATGAACGCACTTTTGAACGCCGTTATACAGCGCTGAGAAAGAACGCATTCTCAATTACGTTCATTTAGGGGGGGAAACATCCGTTCAGTTCCCGTTCGCCCAAAATACGAACTCGTTCACTGCCGCTGAGACACATCATGTCCCTTATTTTTAGATGAAAATGAGGTTGTTCAATCATAATATACTAAATGTGAAACCGATAATGTTTTCTGACTATAATAGAACAATATTAGAATATAACTTCTGAAATAAAGTTTAGTATATTTATTATTATTTTATTGATTGGGGATCAATAAGGGAATCATGTCTCCTCTTAACTCTCAGCCCCTGGTCTGGAAGATCGTGAAATACTCCACCAACAAGCAGAGAGATGCTGCGAAGAATGAGGTGGCGATCCTCAAAGAATTGAAGGACGAGAATATAGTTCTATTTCACGACGCTTTCCATGATACCGATAACTGTTTTTTGATCATGGACTACTGTGAGGGTGGCGACCTCAACAACTTCATCAAGAAACAAAAAAAGTGAGTTCTTGGTATGGTATGTATGTTACCGTTCAACCTCAATGAAGATGTTTTTAATGTGAAACTTGCTTTTGTCTTGACCGGTGGTAATAATAATAATAATAACTTTATTTGTATAGCACTTTTCATACAGAGGTTGCAGTTCAAAGTGCTAGAAAGTGGTACTCTTCCTGGCTAAATAAAGGATAAATAAAAACATTCTGATTGACTTTACAATTACATACACTTACATGAAAGAACGCACCAACATTATGGGAAATGCACTTACTGTCTTCTCCACAATCAGACTCAACAGGTACGTGGAGGAGAGCATGGTCCTGGCTATGATGGAGCAGCTCACCAAGGCTCTGCAGGCGTGCCACAAGCCAAACGAGCATACAGACTACTACATAGTACACAGGGACCTGAAGCCGGCCAACGTGTTCCTGGACGCCCAGAAGAACGTAAAGCTGGGCGATTTTGGCGAGGCCATGTTCCGCAAAGCGGACGACAAGATATATGGTACCGCTAATATCGGGACGGCTAGGTACAGATCCCCGGTGAGTTATTGATCTGTTTCCCTTTGTCGTTTTTAAAAGAAAACTATAATCTTCAGGGAAATTGTTTTGGTTTGCTTAAAAGAACACGTCAACATTTTGGGAAATGAGCTTACCGTCTTCTCCAGAGAGAGACCAGAAGATAGATATATTGATTGATTGAAAACTTTATTAACAGATTGCAGAATGGGTACAATACAGTACAGCTCAATACATACAGTTGTTAAGGGGATGCAGACCAGAGAAAGACTTTCGTCTTGTTTACATCAGGGTCCCCCAGTTTCAATTCATCATTTTGAAGCCTGTTTACGGTGTGTTTTAACTGGGTTTTCGGCTGAAAGGCATATGAAATCTGGCACACGTTTGAACGCCGTTATAATATAGTGCTGAGAATGAACGCACTTTTGAACGCCGTTATACAGCGCTGAGAAAGAACGCATTCTCAATTACGTTCATTTAGGGGGGGAAACATCCGTTCAGTTCCCGTTCGCCCAAAATACGAACTCGTTCACTGCCGCTGAGACACATCATGTCCCTTATTTTTAGATGAAAATGAGGTTGTTCAATCATAATATACTAAATGTGAAACCGATAATGTTTTCTGACTATAATAGAACAATATTAGAATATAACTTCTGAAATAAAGTTTAGTATATTTATTATTATTTTATTGATTGGGGATCAATAAGGGAATCATGTCTCCTCTTAACTCTCAGCCCCTGGTCTGGAAGATCGTGAAATACTCCACCAACAAGCAGAGAGATGCTGCGAAGAATGAGGTGGCGATCCTCAAAGAATTGAAGGACGAGAATATAGTTCTATTTCACGACGCTTTCCATGATACCGATAACTGTTTTTTGATCATGGACTACTGTGAGGGTGGCGACCTCAACAACTTCATCAAGAAACAAAAAAAGTGAGTTCTTGGTATGGTATGTATGTTACCGTTCAACCTCAATGAAGATGTTTTTAATGTGAAACTTGCTTTTGTCTTGACCGGTGGTAATAATAATAATAATAACTTTATTTGTATAGCACTTTTCATACAGAGGTTGCAGTTCAAAGTGCTAGAAAGTGGTACTCTTCCTGGCTAAATAAAGGATAAATAAAAACATTCTGATTGACTTTACAATTACATACACTTACATGAAAGAACGCACCAACATTATGGGAAATGCACTTACTGTCTTCTCCACAATCAGACTCAACAGGTACGTGGAGGAGAGCATGGTCCTGGCTATGATGGAGCAGCTCACCAAGGCTCTGCAGGCGTGCCACAAGCCAAACGAGCATACAGACTACTACATAGTACACAGGGACCTGAAGCCGGCCAACGTGTTCCTGGACGCCCAGAAGAACGTAAAGCTGGGCGATTTTGGCGAGGCCATGTTCCGCAAAGCGGACGACAAGATATATGGTACCGCTAATATCGGGACGGCTAGGTACAGATCCCCGGTGAGTTATTGATCTGTTTCCCTTTGTCGTTTTTAAAAGAAAACTATAATCTTCAGGGAAATTGTTTTGGTTTGCTTAAAAGAACACGTCAACATTTTGGGAAATGAGCTTACCGTCTTCTCCAGAGAGAGACCAGAAGATAGATATATTGATTGATTGAAAACTTTATTAACAGATTGCAGAATGGGTACAATACAGTACAGCTCAATACATACAGTTGTTAAGGGGATGCAGACCAGAGAAAGACTTTCGTCTTGTTTACATCAGGGTCCCCCAGTTTCAATTCATCATTTTGAAGCCTGTTTACGGTGTGTTTTAACTGGGTTTTCGGCTGAAAGGCATATGAAATCTGGCACACGTTTGAACGCCGTTATAATATAGTGCTGAGAATGAACGCACTTTTGAACGCCGTTATACAGCGCTGAGAAAGAACGCATTCTCAATTACGTTCATTTAGGGGGGGAAACATCCGTTCAGTTCCCGTTCGCCCAAAATACGAACTCGTTCACTGCCGCTGAGACACATCATGTCCCTTATTTTTAGATGAAAATGAGGTTGTTCAATCATAATATACTAAATGTGAAACCGATAATGTTTTCTGACTATAATAGAACAATATTAGAATATAACTTCTGAAATAAAGTTTAGTATATTTATTATTATTTTATTGATTGGGGATCAATAAGGGAATCATGTCTCCTCTTAACTCTCAGCCCCTGGTCTGGAAGATCGTGAAATACTCCACCAACAAGCAGAGAGATGCTGCGAAGAATGAGGTGGCGATCCTCAAAGAATTGAAGGACGAGAATATAGTTCTATTTCACGACGCTTTCCATGATACCGATAACTGTTTTTTGATCATGGACTACTGTGAGGGTGGCGACCTCAACAACTTCATCAAGAAACAAAAAAAGTGAGTTCTTGGTATGGTATGTATGTTACCGTTCAACCTCAATGAAGATGTTTTTAATGTGAAACTTGCTTTTGTCTTGACCGGTGGTAATAATAATAATAATAACTTTATTTGTATAGCACTTTTCATACAGAGGTTGCAGTTCAAAGTGCTAGAAAGTGGTACTCTTCCTGGCTAAATAAAGGATAAATAAAAACATTCTGATTGACTTTACAATTACATACACTTACATGAAAGAACGCACCAACATTATGGGAAATGCACTTACTGTCTTCTCCACAATCAGACTCAACAGGTACGTGGAGGAGAGCATGGTCCTGGCTATGATGGAGCAGCTCACCAAGGCTCTGCAGGCGTGCCACAAGCCAAACGAGCATACAGACTACTACATAGTACACAGGGACCTGAAGCCGGCCAACGTGTTCCTGGACGCCCAGAAGAACGTAAAGCTGGGCGATTTTGGCGAGGCCATGTTCCGCAAAGCGGACGACAAGATATATGGTACCGCTAATATCGGGACGGCTAGGTACAGATCCCCGGTGAGTTATTGATCTGTTTCCCTTTGTCGTTTTTAAAAGAAAACTATAATCTTCAGGGAAATTGTTTTGGTTTGCTTAAAAGAACACGTCAACATTTTGGGAAATGAGCTTACCGTCTTCTCCAGAGAGAGACCAGAAGATAGATATATTGATTGATTGAAAACTTTATTAACAGATTGCAGAATGGGTACAATACAGTACAGCTCAATACATACAGTTGTTAAGGGGATGCAGACCAGAGAAAGACTTTCGTCTTGTTTACATCAGGGTCCCCCAGTTTCAATTCATCATTTTGAAGCCTGTTTACGGTGTGTTTTAACTGGGTTTTCGGCTGAAAGGCATATGAAATCTGGCACACGTTTGAACGCCGTTATAATATAGTGCTGAGAATGAACGCACTTTTGAACGCCGTTATACAGCGCTGAGAAAGAACGCATTCTCAATTACGTTCATTTAGGGGGGGAAACATCCGTTCAGTTCCCGTTCGCCCAAAATACGAACTCGTTCACTGCCGCTGAGACACATCATGTCCCTTATTTTTAGATGAAAATGAGGTTGTTCAATCATAATATACTAAATGTGAAACCGATAATGTTTTCTGACTATAATAGAACAATATTAGAATATAACTTCTGAAATAAAGTTTAGTATATTTATTATTATTTTATTGATTGGGGATCAATAAGGGAATCATGTCTCCTCTTAACTCTCAGCCCCTGGTCTGGAAGATCGTGAAATACTCCACCAACAAGCAGAGAGATGCTGCGAAGAATGAGGTGGCGATCCTCAAAGAATTGAAGGACGAGAATATAGTTCTATTTCACGACGCTTTCCATGATACCGATAACTGTTTTTTGATCATGGACTACTGTGAGGGTGGCGACCTCAACAACTTCATCAAGAAACAAAAAAAGTGAGTTCTTGGTATGGTATGTATGTTACCGTTCAACCTCAATGAAGATGTTTTTAATGTGAAACTTGCTTTTGTCTTGACCGGTGGTAATAATAATAATAATAACTTTATTTGTATAGCACTTTTCATACAGAGGTTGCAGTTCAAAGTGCTAGAAAGTGGTACTCTTCCTGGCTAAATAAAGGATAAATAAAAACATTCTGATTGACTTTACAATTACATACACTTACATGAAAGAACGCACCAACATTATGGGAAATGCACTTACTGTCTTCTCCACAATCAGACTCAACAGGTACGTGGAGGAGAGCATGGTCCTGGCTATGATGGAGCAGCTCACCAAGGCTCTGCAGGCGTGCCACAAGCCAAACGAGCATACAGACTACTACATAGTACACAGGGACCTGAAGCCGGCCAACGTGTTCCTGGACGCCCAGAAGAACGTAAAGCTGGGCGATTTTGGCGAGGCCATGTTCCGCAAAGCGGACGACAAGATATATGGTACCGCTAATATCGGGACGGCTAGGTACAGATCCCCGGTGAGTTATTGATCTGTTTCCCTTTGTCGTTTTTAAAAGAAAACTATAATCTTCAGGGAAATTGTTTTGGTTTGCTTAAAAGAACACGTCAACATTTTGGGAAATGAGCTTACCGTCTTCTCCAGAGAGAGACCAGAAGATAGATATATTGATTGATTGAAAACTTTATTAACAGATTGCAGAATGGGTACAATACAGTACAGCTCAATACATACAGTTGTTAAGGGGATGCAGACCAGAGAAAGACTTTCGTCTTGTTTACATCAGGGTCCCCCAGTTTCAATTCATCATTTTGAAGCCTGTTTACGGTGTGTTTTAACTGGGTTTTCGGCTGAAAGGCATATGAAATCTGGCACACGTTTGAACGCCGTTATAATATAGTGCTGAGAATGAACGCACTTTTGAACGCCGTTATACAGCGCTGAGAAAGAACGCATTCTCAATTACGTTCATTTAGGGGGGGAAACATCCGTTCAGTTCCCGTTCGCCCAAAATACGAACTCGTTCACTGCCGCTGAGACACATCATGTCCCTTATTTTTAGATGAAAATGAGGTTGTTCAATCATAATATACTAAATGTGAAACCGATAATGTTTTCTGACTATAATAGAACAATATTAGAATATAACTTCTGAAATAAAGTTTAGTATATTTATTATTATTTTATTGATTGGGGATCAATAAGGGAATCATGTCTCCTCTTAACTCTCAGCCCCTGGTCTGGAAGATCGTGAAATACTCCACCAACAAGCAGAGAGATGCTGCGAAGAATGAGGTGGCGATCCTCAAAGAATTGAAGGACGAGAATATAGTTCTATTTCACGACGCTTTCCATGATACCGATAACTGTTTTTTGATCATGGACTACTGTGAGGGTGGCGACCTCAACAACTTCATCAAGAAACAAAAAAAGTGAGTTCTTGGTATGGTATGTATGTTACCGTTCAACCTCAATGAAGATGTTTTTAATGTGAAACTTGCTTTTGTCTTGACCGGTGGTAATAATAATAATAATAACTTTATTTGTATAGCACTTTTCATACAGAGGTTGCAGTTCAAAGTGCTAGAAAGTGGTACTCTTCCTGGCTAAATAAAGGATAAATAAAAACATTCTGATTGACTTTACAATTACATACACTTACATGAAAGAACGCACCAACATTATGGGAAATGCACTTACTGTCTTCTCCACAATCAGACTCAACAGGTACGTGGAGGAGAGCATGGTCCTGGCTATGATGGAGCAGCTCACCAAGGCTCTGCAGGCGTGCCACAAGCCAAACGAGCATACAGACTACTACATAGTACACAGGGACCTGAAGCCGGCCAACGTGTTCCTGGACGCCCAGAAGAACGTAAAGCTGGGCGATTTTGGCGAGGCCATGTTCCGCAAAGCGGACGACAAGATATATGGTACCGCTAATATCGGGACGGCTAGGTACAGATCCCCGGTGAGTTATTGATCTGTTTCCCTTTGTCGTTTTTAAAAGAAAACTATAATCTTCAGGGAAATTGTTTTGGTTTGCTTAAAAGAACACGTCAACATTTTGGGAAATGAGCTTACCGTCTTCTCCAGAGAGAGACCAGAAGATAGATATATTGATTGATTGAAAACTTTATTAACAGATTGCAGAATGGGTACAATACAGTACAGCTCAATACATACAGTTGTTAAGGGGATGCAGACCAGAGAAAGACTTTCGTCTTGTTTACATCAGGGTCCCCCAGTTTCAATTCATCATTTTGAAGCCTGTTTACGGTGTGTTTTAACTGGGTTTTCGGCTGAAAGGCATATGAAATCTGGCACACGTTTGAACGCCGTTATAATATAGTGCTGAGAATGAACGCACTTTTGAACGCCGTTATACAGCGCTGAGAAAGAACGCATTCTCAATTACGTTCATTTAGGGGGGGAAACATCCGTTCAGTTCCCGTTCGCCCAAAATACGAACTCGTTCACTGCCGCTGAGACACATCATGTCCCTTATTTTTAGATGAAAATGAGGTTGTTCAATCATAATATACTAAATGTGAAACCGATAATGTTTTCTGACTATAATAGAACAATATTAGAATATAACTTCTGAAATAAAGTTTAGTATATTTATTATTATTTTATTGATTGGGGATCAATAAGGGAATCATGTCTCCTCTTAACTCTCAGCCCCTGGTCTGGAAGATCGTGAAATACTCCACCAACAAGCAGAGAGATGCTGCGAAGAATGAGGTGGCGATCCTCAAAGAATTGAAGGACGAGAATATAGTTCTATTTCACGACGCTTTCCATGATACCGATAACTGTTTTTTGATCATGGACTACTGTGAGGGTGGCGACCTCAACAACTTCATCAAGAAACAAAAAAAGTGAGTTCTTGGTATGGTATGTATGTTACCGTTCAACCTCAATGAAGATGTTTTTAATGTGAAACTTGCTTTTGTCTTGACCGGTGGTAATAATAATAATAATAACTTTATTTGTATAGCACTTTTCATACAGAGGTTGCAGTTCAAAGTGCTAGAAAGTGGTACTCTTCCTGGCTAAATAAAGGATAAATAAAAACATTCTGATTGACTTTACAATTACATACACTTACATGAAAGAACGCACCAACATTATGGGAAATGCACTTACTGTCTTCTCCACAATCAGACTCAACAGGTACGTGGAGGAGAGCATGGTCCTGGCTATGATGGAGCAGCTCACCAAGGCTCTGCAGGCGTGCCACAAGCCAAACGAGCATACAGACTACTACATAGTACACAGGGACCTGAAGCCGGCCAACGTGTTCCTGGACGCCCAGAAGAACGTAAAGCTGGGCGATTTTGGCGAGGCCATGTTCCGCAAAGCGGACGACAAGATATATGGTACCGCTAATATCGGGACGGCTAGGTACAGATCCCCGGTGAGTTATTGATCTGTTTCCCTTTGTCGTTTTTAAAAGAAAACTATAATCTTCAGGGAAATTGTTTTGGTTTGCTTAAAAGAACACGTCAACATTTTGGGAAATGAGCTTACCGTCTTCTCCAGAGAGAGACCAGAAGATAGATATATTGATTGATTGAAAACTTTATTAACAGATTGCAGAATGGGTACAATACAGTACAGCTCAATACATACAGTTGTTAAGGGGATGCAGACCAGAGAAAGACTTTCGTCTTGTTTACATCAGGGTCCCCCAGTTTCAATTCATCATTTTGAAGCCTGTTTACGGTGTGTTTTAACTGGGTTTTCGGCTGAAAGGCATATGAAATCTGGCACACGTTTGAACGCCGTTATAATATAGTGCTGAGAATGAACGCATTTTTGAACGCCGTTATACAGCGCTGAGAAAGAACGCGTTCTCAATTACGTTCATTTAGGGGGGGAAACATCCGTTCAGTTCCCGTTCGCCCAAAATACGAACTCGTTCACTGCCGCTGAGACACATCATGTCCCTTATTTTTAGATGAAAATGAGGTTGTTCAATCATAATATATTAAATGTGAAACCGATAATGTTTTCTGACTATAATAGAACTATATTAGAATATAACTTCTGAAATAAAATTTAGTATATTTATTATTATTTTATTGATTGGGGATCAATAAGGGAATCATGTCTCCTCTTAACTCTCAGCCCCTGGTCTGGAAGATCTTGGACTACTCCAAGGACGAGGATAAAAAAGCTGCGAAGAATGTGGTGGCGATCCTCAGAGAATTGAAGGACGTGAATATAGTTCAATTTCACGACGCTTTCCTATATGAGAATAACTGTTTTTTGATCATGGACTACTGTGAGGATGGCGACCTCCACGTCTTCATCAAGAAACAAAAAACGTGAGTTCTTGGTATGGTATGTATGTTACCGTTCAACCTCAATGAAGATGTTTTTAATGTGAAACTTGCTTTTGTCTTGACCGGTGGTAATAATAATAATAATAACTTTATTTGTATAGCACTTTTCATACAGAGGTTGCAGTTCAAAGTGCTAGAAAGTGGTACTCTTCCTGGCTAAATAAAGGATAAATAAAAACATTCTGATTGACTTTACAATTACATACACTTACATGAAAGAACGCACCAACATTATGGGAAATGCACTTACTGTCTTCTCCAGAATGATACCCAAAAACCACGTGGAGGAGAGCATGGTCCTGGCTATGATGGAGCAGCTCACCAAGGCTCTGCAGGCGTGCCACAAGCCAAACAAGCATACAGGCTACTACATAGTACACAGGGACCTGAAGCCGGCCAACGTGTTCCTGGACGCCCAGAAGAACAATGTAAGGCTAGGCGATTTTGGCGAGGCCAGGTTCCGCAAAGCGGACGACAAGATAAAGGGTGACGCTAAAATCGGGACAGCTAGGTACAGATCCCCGGTGAGTTATTGATCTGTTTCCCTTTGTCGTTTTTAAAAGAAAACTATAATCTTCAGGGAAATTGTTTTGGTTTGCTTAAAAGAACACGTCAACATTTTGGGAAATGAGCTTACCGTCTTCTCCAGAGAGAGACCAGAAGATAGATAGATTGATTGATTGAAAACTTTATTAACAGATTGCAGAACGGGTACAATACAGTACGGCTCAATACATACAATTGTTAAGGGGATGCAGACCAGAGCAAGACTTTCGTCTTGTTTACATCAGGGTCCCCCATTTTACATTCATCAGGACATTATGACATACAGATAGACAGTCCTGCTACATCTATACATTTATGACATACCAGATTTACAAATACAGTACTGTTTGTGATACAAAAAGAGTTTAAAAAAGAGTGTATATACATTTGACGTAGAAACTGTACATTGGAGGAGGTTGGGTAGGTGGGGGGGGGGGGGTACTGTACATTGGAGGTGGTTGGGTGGGTGGGTGGGGGGGAGGTTGGGTACATTGGGATATTGACAACCATACTGGGTAATTTACATTAGAGGTGGTTGGGGGGGGGGGGGGGGGGGTAAACACTGTATAAACAAGCAAAACTGTACATTGGGGGGGGGGACACACTGTACAAACAAGCTAAACTGTACATTGGAATATTGACAAAACCATACTAGGTAAATTACTGTACATTGGGGGGGGTTGGGTTAGGACATTTACAGGGGCCAGTTTCGAATTGCAGTCTCCCGTAGGTGTCCCTTGAGAGTGGTTTTGAAAGTGGGTAGTGATTCACGTTCCTTTACAGTTTTGGGTAGGGCGTTCCACATTGATGTGGCATAATTGCGAAACGTGTGTAGTCCCTTGTTTGAGCCGAATCTGGGTTTAACATGATTTGTGGAGCTCCCTCTTGTGTAGTGATCATGGTATTCACTGACCTTTGGGAAGTATTTTGACATGTACATGGGTACCTTGGTCGTGTAGTGTATCTTGTAGACCAGGCCCATTGCAAGTTGCTGTACTCTGTCGTCTACTCTAAGCCATCCTAGGTTGTCAAAGTGGGCAGGGGTGAGGTGGGTTCTAGGAGTAAGGTCAAGCAGTAGTCTGACCAGTTTGTTTTGAGATGTTTGTAATTTTGTTTTTAGCGCCTTTGAGGTGCTTTGGTACCATGAGGTGCAAGCATAGTCGTAGTACCCTTGAATGAGTGCTCCTGCCAGAGTCTTCAGGGTATTCTTGTTTACCAGAAAGGAGATCCGGTACAAGAATCTAGTTCGTTGGTTGACTTTTTTTATTACATTGGATGCCATTTTGTCACAGGAAAGATTAGCCTCTAGGATGGAACCCAGGTAGGTAATTTCATCTTTCCTTGTGACAATATTGTCACCCACTGTAACTGAGAAGCCGTCGGTCTTGCTGAGTTTGTTATTTGAACCGAAGAGAATGGACTCTGTTTTGCCCATGTGTAATGATAGTTTGTTATCAGCGAGCCATATGCAGATTTTGCCTAGTTCCGTGCTGAGGGTTTTTTCAACCTGTAACTTGTTCTTGTCAGAGACCAGCAGGGCTGAGTCGTCCGCAAACAGGAACAAGTTGCAGTCACAAGCTGACGACATGTCATTTGCATAAATTAGGAAGAGTAGTGGTCCTAGTATGCTTCCTTGTGGAACACCACAGCTCACTGTGAGGGGGGGGGATAGGGTACCGTTTACCTCCACCATCTGTTCCCTCCCCTCAAGGTAGGATTGCATCCAGCTCACTGATAGACTATCAAAACCAATTGCTTTTAGCTTGTCAATCAGAATGGAGTGATTGACAGTGTCGAAGGCCTTTTGTAGGTCCAGCATGACCATGCCGCAGTATTTGCCTGCGTCCACCTCTTGTTTGATGTGGTCGTTCAAATAGAGAAGGCATGTGTCAGTGGAGTGGGATGTTCTGAAGCCAGATTGGAATTCGTAGATTAGATTTTTTTTCCGCCAGGTACTTTTCGACCTGTTCGTAGACTATTTTTTCCATGACTTTCGAGATGGAGGTGAGAATAGAAACAGGGCGGTAGTTGCCTGGGTCTAATTTCCTGCCCTTTTTGTGCAGAGGGGTCACCCTCGCAATTTTGAAGTCCTTGGGGACGCGTCCCTGTTTTATGGAGAGGTTTATTGTGTGTGTGATGACACAGTTTCCTCTCTGTGCATTCAGTAGAAAGCTATCTGGCTGCACATTAGCCTAGCTTAGCACAATGAATGGAAGCAGACATGACCGGTTAGCCTTCGGGAGAGGTGTTAGTTGGACAATGCCTAGGCTAACCGGCCATGTCCCCTTCCATTTATTGTGCTAAGCTAGGCTAACATGCAGCCAGATAGAAAAACTCACTAAAAACCTAGCAATAGGAAAAAAGCACCACAGGCAATGTGGAGGAGAGAAACCTTAGAAGGGCCGTTCAAGGGGGGATCCCCCTTCTTGGATATCGGTGATATGATACATTTATTTATATTGCGGCCCTCAACCAATAGTTACAAGACAGGAACGATACCAAAACAGAAAAAAACACCAGTCATACTACAATACAAACTAGCTCATGGATTGTTTATGGTGAAAAGGTGGGTTTTGAGCATGTCCTTAAAGGTCCGTAGTGCTTGCAGATTTCAGGTTGAGTGGGAGCTTGTTCTGTACATCTATACATTTCACATCTATCTATACACTTCACAACATACTTCGGTTTTTTTCTTTCACTGCTCAACCCAGTCCAACCCAGCATCTTTCACTGCCCAGTTCAGCCCAACCCAGTCCAGAATAGATCCCTCTTTCATGTTAATATGTTTTATGCTAATATTGTGAAGAGTAGAGACACTATTATTAATGTTTTATGCTAATAAATATTTTAAAGAGTAGAGACACGGTGTGATTATTACTATGATTGAAAATCAATTTAGACGAAGACATACAAAGAAGTAATTATCACAATTAGCTATTTAGTTTTTGGCTGGTAAAAAATCTGTTTGGCTGGTAAAAAAAATCAGCTACTCACTCGCCAGTTGGCTGGTAAGCCAAAAAGTTAGTTTCCTCCCCTGCATGCAGTATGCCCATCTTTACCACTCTCTGCCAGTGCTGTAAGCATATGGAGTGGCTCACCTTCTTTGCAGGGCTATAACCTTTTAAATATTATAGCTATATCGACATTACTATGGCCCATTCAACATCGGGTATCTATTGTTCCGGATGTGGGAACGTTATATTTTTCCATTCATACATTGTCGTGTTAGTACCGTCGAGAATATAAGTATGTTTTTCCAAGTGATTCTTTTTTTGTCAAGACAATCCTTAACTTTTCATTCACGGTACTCCTCTTTATCAACTGTTTTCTCCAGGAATTATACAAGAATGAATTGTTTGATGAGTCATCGGACATCTGGGCTCTGGGGTGTGTCATGCATGAACTCTGTGCACTAGAGTAAGTTTCCCTAATGTTGGTGTTTGAGTTGAATTGTCCTGCGGTCTGTGCATTTACAGTCTTATTGTTGTCTCACTGTCCTGTCCTGTCTGGCACTTTACTTTATTTTAGGGATGCACCGAATATTCGGTGGCCGAAAACTTTCGGCCGAAAATGGCAAAAAATTGCCTTTTGGCCGAAAGAGTTTTTTCACCGAAAATATATCACCGAATGTCAAAGAACATAAACAACCTGTAACCCAACGCGTGTTGTTGTGATGATGTAATCAAAACGCGGCTTCAGTCATTACATGCGCGACGTGAGCTCTTCAGTCCTGCGTTCTAGCAGCCTGTGATAACTCCTCTTGGGACTCGGGAGTTGCGCTGTTTCTATGTAAACTCTGCGCGCAACGCGTCCAATAAATGCGTCTTTAACATGCCTAATGTTAGCGTTAAGCTAGCTAACAGCGCTTCAGTTCCTCTTTCAATCGTCTTTCTTAAGCTACGTCATGAGAGTCACGGGAGATGTAGTAAATACAAGTCCTTCCATGTAGGCTAGAACGCAGTGAATTATGACAGTAGTTCAAGTTTCTTTATTAGTTGTCATACAAAAATACAGAGTACTTTTATATAAAATGCTTACTGTAGCCACTACAGTAACATCATTAAGTCTGCTATAAGCTATTCTCCCTCTTGTGTGTGCAGATCTTTATGCAGTTTTAAAGCACCTTGGCTTTGTTCTGAATGCACAAAAGAAAATGCACTTGACTTTTATTAATATTATTTAAGTTAAGTTTTGCCATAATCATGTCTTTTGTCATAATCAGGTAGCTGAACAAAGAAAAAAATACATTATATATATATATTTCTATTAATCATTTTCGGCATTCGGCCAACTGTTTCCTATTTTCGGTATCGGTTTCGGCCAAGAACTTCCCATTCGGTGCATCCCTACTTTATTTATAATTATTTATTTACTGTTGTATTGTTCTTAACACAATATCTGCCACGCAATATCAGCATCTTATAGCTCTACCGCCAAAACGCTGTAAACGGTGGGAGTCGCTCACCTTGTTTGCAGGGCTATAACTTTAAATATTATAGCTATATCTGCAATACTATGGCCCATTTGACATCGGGTATCTATCGTTCAAGATGTGGGAAAGTTATATTTTTTCCATTCATACATTGTCGTTTTATACCGTGGTGAATATAAGTATAGTTTTAGAGTGGTCTGGGGTAATTCCTAGAACACTAGTAATAGGGCCGCGATGCATATTATACTTAATCCATTGGCATTTCGTCCCTATACACGCTACAATAAAAAAATTCAAATGCATATGATCGGTATTATGTTCCATCATGCATGCAGGAAATGGGGGGGGGGGGGGTCGTTTATGATTAATTGATTGTCAACAACGGCTTTCTTTAGTACAACTACATACGTTGATCAGATGGATTGCAATGATAGAAATGGACAATCAAGCTGGAATTAACCTTAGATTGCTCTTACCTCCGGCCGATGACACTGAAGAAAGAATATTCCAATTATTTGATTGCCATCTGCTAGATCGTATTTCCGTTTGGCCGACGCCATATACTCCAAAAGCATATTGATTCTTGCGTCTCGAAGGCGATTCAATGCACTCGACTGTTCATCTGGATCCACGTTACAAGATAACTGCGCCCGGACGACATTCACTGACGCACAGAGCCATGCTTCCTGCAGAAAGTAAGTGCAACATCGGCCGAATACCACCAGGCGGCGGTATCGAGGCGTTGCGATCTCAGACAGAGTGCCAGAGTTTCCCAGAGCCTTGCTGGATGAATTATGAATGGAAATAGCGAATAAAATAAATAACGATCACAACAACGGCACTCAACGATTGGACGGCAATAACGAGTTAACTTGTTTTTGGTGCAGAAACGGTTAATTGTGAAAGAAAATGAACATGCATTGTATGAGAAAATGTAAAATATCTTATCTTAACCCGGCTGACATTTCTCCTGTTTCTAGACCTGCTTTCACCAATCTCGTCCTCATCGCAACAGCCAATTTTACTCCTATTGACGAGGCCAAGTACTCCAAGAAGCTGAGAGATCTCATCGACAAAGACATGCTCGCTTTGAAGGTTAGAAAGACATCGCTTCACTTACATTTTTCTATATTTAAAGGGTAACGTCACCAAAAAAAGAAAACTGATGATTTTATTTTGCACATAATCTCACACACATCCAAAAACTTGAAACTGTTTTGCACACATTCATTAATTTAGTTTAGTTTGACAGCTATTGAGTGTAGATCAGTTTGAATATGGCCCCATCTTATAGGGACTGGCTACCTCATCTCATTGAGCTGTAATTAACACAACACCTTGTCTTATAGGGCCTGCTGCCTTATAATTTCACTGAGCTGTAATTAACACAACACCTTGTCTTATAGGACTGGCAGAAATGCTGTTTTTTTTAAGTTGCTGCTGCAGTGACACTTGAAAAAGAACACATAGCAAAAACTAATAAAAGTCCTTTCTAAACAGGTGTCCGTGGAGGCCCACAAAAAGCCCCAGGTCATTCTAGACTACAACCACTGCAAGGGGGCAGTGGACAACCTTGATAAGGTATGTATTCTTATTTTATAGTGCATGCCTGGTGTAATTATTTTGTGCATTTATTTATGGATATGATGTGAAAATTAGGGAGATCTATTGCACGACGGGTGCCTTCTAAATGTGTGTGTGAGTTCATACACTTATTTGGCTTCATCTAATTTTATTTGGTTTATCTTTTTTCTTCTCAGCTGCTGTAGGAGGGGGACACACACACGACCCACAGCTGGTGTAGGAGGGGGACACACACACGACGCTGGCCCGTTACGATGCCAATATGTTGGACGTGTCGGCATACAATGGATTTGTGTTGTGGCCATCTACAGTATAAACCCTGCCTGGAATGGCACAAAAAAATATAAGAGGAGGCTGTTCCTGGAGGAGCTAGGCAATAAGCTTGTCATGCCACTTGTCGCCCTCGAGCACAGCCTCTCCATGTGCACAACGTGCACAAAATAAAAAAATATATAAACATCCATTTGTCTTTTTCAATTCAGGTATTTTCATGTAGGTCAAACACGAGTGATTAGCTGCATCAACTGTACATTTATGTAGCTGTGCATTCACTGTACATGTATTGCAGGACAATGTGTGTGCTGTTCGATTTAATGTTAGTAGCTTAGCGCCCTGCATCTCGCCTTCCAGGAAATATACAAGACCTAATCCCATATAACGCTTATATTCACGAGGCTATAACATGAGAACGTATTGATGAAAAAATTCTTTCTTTAAGCCATTTTGAAGGGACGGTTTATGGTCTCAATTGACAATGAGAATGGACAGATAGCAAATACTATAAAGTATAGATTTAGCTCTACAAACAGCCCCATGCCCAATGCAAGTCTGTTTTGAAATGCTGGCCGTTTAGCGTGAGATTAGATGGCCCCGAATGTGTTAAAGTTACCCACTGGAATTGATGAGAGAGGGTGGGGGAAAACACAAGAATAAAATAAATAAAAATAAAAATGGTAGGAAACACAAAACACCAGTATAAAAGAACTGGGTAAAAATCCCAAAATAACCACCACTGCCTAGCAGTTGAAAACAAGAAATACAAGAGAGAGAAAACCCTAGAATCATGAGCTTGGGACACTCCTCTACTGTGAACAGTCAACAAAACCTACTTCAAGGCACTGCACACCATCAGCCCACACACCTGCCCTGCCGCATGGCAATTAACTGCAGGCCAGTGATTGACAGCTGTCCCTCACAGAGAGAGGAAATAGACAGCCGTCCCTCACAGAAAGACTAAATAAAGCCAAAGCACCTTAGAATAAACAAAGATAAAACCCACATAAACCGTGATCCATCACACCATCAGAATAGTACAGAATAGTAGCCACAGCGTAGAAAATATAACAAAGAAATGGCAACTTGTAGCGCTTCTATGTTACAACAAAGTGTTTTACCAAGAGGCCACACTTCCTTAAATTTTTTAGCCAGAAAAATTTATTTTTCTTCTATAGAGATTTCATTGCGGGGGACCGGAAATAACCCATTATTGGTATTTGATTCAAATTCAAAAGGGGTAGGTAGTACCGAAATACCAGTTCTATGAACTGGATTACATTTTGCAACATATTGCAACAAATACGATGGAAACATACTATACCTACAAAAATAAAGTAAAACGCGGGATACACAAGCATGTAAATCACAGGTTTCTCCGCAAACAGGTATCAACCGCATAAATCGGTAGCCTATTCACAGTGCAATCAGAATTGAAAATGTAAACAAACTAATCTGTATAATAGGCATCAAAAACAAAATAAGGTTTTTTAATTACACAGAACTTATAATAATGAGACAAACTTAAAATAAAGTGCAAAGTATAAGGAAAATAAAACATTTACTATAGAAACGGGCTTCCTGAGCCCCCTCCATCCCCAGCAGCCGCGAACCCCAACCCCGGAGGACCCGGAGTCCGGCACCCCCGCGGGCCAAAGCATCACGCCTCTTTAATGCCTCGACCCGCAGAGACCCCGAACCATGCCCCCCCCCCAGTCAGAGCCCACGGCCATCAGACCCACAGCCAAAGGGGGCCCAGAAAATATACATCATTAAAATTACAAGAAAAAAAAACAAGTGGACAATGGGACTCGCTCGCTCTGCTCCCCTTTTAAAAAAAGAAAAAAAGAATGTAAAATAAGGTGCTTCAGAATGTAAAATAAGGTGCTTCAAGATATAAAAAAAATGACAGTATATGAACTTACAATGAATGCTCAACAGGTGCTAGAAAACTGCTCAACAGGCCCGGGGCTGGGCGATATGACCTCTAAATGATATTGCGATATATTTTGGCTATATCGCAATACACGATATATATCACGATATTTTTACATTTCCTCTAAAGCACTTAAAAAAATAAAATACAGTCACGCCAACATGATGATTCTAGTAGTCCCTGCAACATATGCCTGCATTAAACCATTCTTTATTTATACTGTACTGTAGTCATTAGTGGTTTCTATTAGAATTTATTTTGCAAAAGGGGTAAATCACAACAAACAACAAAGTTAAATTTAACAAAACAGTTTTTATTCAAGGAAATTGCAAAATGCACATAAGCTTTTAGCAGCTGATAAATGAAAATAAATAATGCCACATGATGTAGGCCTACATACTGTAGCTTATTTCTGTAGAGTTCAAGCTCAATGAGCCGTAACAAAAACAGCTCAATGAAAAGGTGCAGAAACCCCATTACATTTTAAAATAACATAAATTAAAGTGCACTCTTTGTGCATAATGTCAAACAACAGGTCTGGTCAAAAACGGTAAACAAAAAATGGCTGCATTTTGTGCATGGTTGTGTCCTGTGTGTTTGTGACAACCAGTCAGTACCAACAGGTATATAGAGGTTTTGTGCCAAAAACACAAGCTTATCAACAGCATCTGGCTTGAGGGCTGCCCGGTGGCATGTAACTATGTTCCCACAGGTACTAAATAATCGTTCCGATGGGGAACTGGTGGCGGGCATACACAGATTTTTCTGCCACATTCTTCAGGGATGGGAACATTTCCTCATGGGTCTTCCACCACTGTAGGGGATCTGATTCACTGTCAGCATCGATGTGGCCTGGTCAGACAGCATCGCCTCCATCTCTGATATGGCTCTGCACTTGATTTCCTCGACCTTGGCTTCTGCTACGTACCTCATTTTGAACCTGGGATCCACTAAGCCAGCCATGTCCAGCAGGTCGTTGGTGGCAGGGTCATCATATTTCTCCCTCAGGTACTCCAGGATGGAGACTTTGATGGACTGGGTCAGTGCAGTGTCATCCTCCTCAATTGCCAAGATGCTGGAGTGGAAGAGATGAAGCACCGGCTTCACATAGGACACTGTGACGTAGTCCTCACCCGATAAAGCATCTGTGGATTCCAGGAGGGGGTTTAGGGCCTTGTGCACTGACTCGAGGACTTCCAGGTCAGAACAAGATGCCTTGTTTTCTTGTCTGAGGCCAAGACTTGCGAAATAGCTTACTGCTGCTCCAGCACCCGCTCAATCATTTTGGCGCGGGAACCCCACCTGGTAGGAGACTCACTGATCAGCTGGTGTGCAGGTATGTTCAGCTCTTGCTGCGCTGTGGCCAGGTCTCTCCTCCTCTTCCAACTGAATGAGAAGCTGCTCACAACCTTCTTACAGACACCAACAGCACCATCAATGCGGGGGTCTCTCATGCTTCTCTCTGAGAATATAAAAACAAACAAGAAGAAATCCAATAATTCAGCTTAACACCAAAAATCATTTTGGCAATTTTTTTTAAACAGCAGCACTGTGCAAAAGTCAGTAATTGTAAAAGAAAAGAAATAAAAAAAGTTAAGTGAATGAAGATGCTTTCAAAGAATATTAAATTAATTAAAACTCAAAAAGATGTACTTAAGAGTAGTCTACTCACTGACATACAGAAAAAGATGAATTAATAGACAATTTATATAAAAACTCTTGGGTGTAAGACTTTTGTACAGTACTGTGTTTTCTACAAATCAGTCTCAAATCTGTCCGATTTTAAATCCACTTTAGCCAAAAATACACACACATATACACACTACTGAGAAAATAATAATACTTTGTTATAACATCCTACTGGTAAACATAACACTGTAAAAGTGTGTGCGCATCATGTGTATTCAATTAATATATATTTTTAACTTTTTAATTGCATGAAACATTATGAAGTATTCTCTTAGATGTTTACCATGTCGTTATAACGTTGCTGATAATAATCATTTTAAAAAGGAGACAAAATCACCAATCGCGAGGTGCAGCCGATGGCCAAAACATTGCAGTCTTTTCCACTTATTGAGGCCCGCAGCTTTGATGATGTTACTGCCATTATCAGTGGTGATACAACACACTTGACGAGCTTCTCGTAAATTCCATGACAAGAGAGCCTCTTGTAAACCTTGCGCGATGATCTCGCCTGTGTGGTCTTCCGGGGAAAAGCACGTTTGGAGGCATCACTCTTCAACTCCCAGTTGTGAATGTAATGTACCGTTAAACTGAGATATGGCTCACAGGTTCTGCTGGACCACAAATCTGTAGAGAAGTGGGTCACATTTGTTAGCTGGTGGGTCACCTTTTCTCTCACTTTGATGTATAACTCTGGCAGAGCTTTCGTCGCAAAATATTTGCGTCCAGGCAGGTTATACTGTGCGTCAAGTGTCTTTATATAAGTCTTTGAAATTTGTGGTTTTTCTACCAACTCACTGGGGCCATGTCAGTCATTTGTATCGGGGCTGGTTGCTTTGACTGTAGTGTGGGGCCAGGAGATGTGGACATGCGGAGTTTCAAGCACTCTTCATTTTGTAGTGACTGAGTGTATTTTTAAATGGTGGAACAAATTGGTAGTACTGCCAGACGACGGATCCAGTAGTGTTCTTTTTTGGAACCAGTTCATCCGCCTCGGCAGTGGCAACTCCATCTTCCATTGCCGTTTAGGAGCCGTTTAGGAATAAATAAAATAAATAACTCGCTAAACTCTTTCACGCTCTCGTCTTTCCTCATTCCCCGTCTCCTCACAACAACATGTGCGTTGAGTCTGACTTGGTGCGCTGCCTGAGTCTGACTTGGCACCGCCTCTCTGTCTCTGTGTGTGTGACGTAGAGTGGGCGGGCCGCGGGTGTGTGAGAGAGGAAAGCAGTCCACTGTACAACTGTTAAGGGGATGCAGACCAGAGAAAGACTTTCGTCTTGTTTACATCAGGGTCCCCCATTTTCAATTCATCATAACATATATGACATACAGATAGACAGTACTGCTACATCTAGACATTTATGACATACCAAATTTACAAATACTGTACTGTTTTTGTAGGGTGATTATGGTTTATTTACATTGATGGTAACATTCCCGGTTATAGTGCAGTTTGTCCCGTGATTTATATATATATATTTTTTTGTATCTACTTTTTCTCCCCATTTTCTATTTTTCTCCCATGCCAATTTCGTATTATCCAATTCTTCCCTCCCCTGTCTCGAACGTTTAAGGGCCCTTTTCGGGCGGGGGCCCCCCTTTTTATGTTTTTTGGGGGGTTTTGGTGATCAAATATTGAATATTGAACTATAATAATCAGTGCAGGAGCTCACTTATCCTTGAAAGACACTTTTATCACTGACTTAAAAGGCCCATACATCTCCATAAATGTTCAGGGGGGAGGGAATAAGTGCTTACCCTACAGACGCCAAGAAGTGCTGTATATTCTGTATTGTTTAATATAAATGCCTTTTTTTATTCCAATCCCGATTTGTATTTGAGATTCCCAAATCCCATGGATTATTTATTTTACATTACATCAGATACCAGGTAAGAACACTATATATACAGTCAAAGCTTGCATTGATCTGATATGTCTTTCTACCCCGATCGAAGCTGTCTCTGTGTGTGTGTGTGTGTGTGTGGCTGTGTGTGTGTGTGTGGCTGTGTGCCGTTGGGTGGGAGGATGTGGCGGGGGAGCCCTGCGGTCCAGGGCTCTTTTCATTCTTGCATGAGGAAGGATAATAATGATGATCTAGCGTTGATTTCAGGAAGATTCGATAATCAGGCGAAAAATGACGTGTTCAGTGTATTCCACTAAAGGGCTATTATCGTGTCTTTTCCTGGAATTACTAAGAATCACCAAAACTATTTAAGCATTACGTCACGCGCAGGAGTGCGTTATGAGAATTAGACCATGCCTAGGGGTGGTCGACACCCCTAGCCCCTAGGCATGGTCTAATTCTCATAACGCACGACTGCACGTGGTGTAATGGCTTTTATACAACTGGCGCATTCATCCAACCTTATTGCTATACAATAAACACACATTAATTGAAGATTTATTGACAAAACCATCCGCAGAAAAAGTAGTTCCAAAAGAAAAGAAGACGTTGCCTCTGTGTGTAGAAGCAGCGCTGTTCCAAAGTGAGCGTGTGTTATGGGATTGATTGATTGAAAATTGTATTACAGATAGACAGTGCTTACATCTTTATACAATTGCCGAATTCATCCAACCTTATTGCTATACAATAAACTAAAGGTGGGCATAGATAATTTTTTTTTAATCTAGATTAATCTCTGCAATCCTGGATTTAATCTAGATTAATGTCAAGAGGACCCGGGAATGTAAACAAACGTGGGGCTGTTTGTACAGCTAAATCTATACTTTATAGTATTGCTATCTGTCCATTCTCATTGTCAATTGAGTCCATAAACCGTCCCTTCAAAATGGCAAAACGGCAACGCTTATAGTAGAATTCACGTTGCGCCCTATTACTCGCTTCCGAGGAATTATCCCGGATCACTCTGAAATTGTACTTATATTCACCATGGGATAACGCGTGAACGTATGCATGAAAAAATTATCTCTTTTTTGCATCTTGGATGGAAGAAAGTCACTGTCAAATGCCCATAGTATTGTCCCCATAGCTATAATATAAAATATAGATATAGCTCTACAAACAAGGTGACGCACTCCTATCTTTAACACTTTCAGTGCCCATGACGTCATAACTAGTTTTATCAGCCCACAACGTTTATTAGCATTTTCTTTTTTTATTAGCGATCTGATTTCATCAACCGAGTCTCCCGTTGGTACAGCAGCTCCTCCAGCAGCTCAGAATGGAAAAAGTGTTAAAGGACCGAAGGACGGATGCATCCGTGGCAAGTTGTTTTGGCTTTTATTCCATTTTAATAACCTATTCAAGGTCGCCGAGCTGCACTGCAGATGTACCCTACTCTTTGAATTCGAGAAAGTGCATTACCGGCCAGATCCTCTTAGGGGCGCTATCGCGATAATGCAGTGTTCCCTGTGGCCGAAGTTGTCTTTTTTTTTTTTTTTATGTAGTTTTCTACTCACCTGAAGCGATAGCTATTGTCTGTTGCACGGAATACGTTTTGGATCGCGGATTTCAGTGTGCAGTAAGGGGATTTATCATCAGCCAATGGACATATCGATCTACCAGATGGCGATCGATAACTGGGAAATGGTCTGGCGGATCCAACCGGCTCATGGTAAGATCTTTTTCACGTAAATTACAGCCCGATCGGGCCTTGTTATGATACTCAACGAGCCGATCAGCCTATGTGGCTACTTAGATGAACACGGTTATTGGTAATCAATAATAAGAAACAACGTGTGTGTCCCCCCCCCCCCCTTTCATGCATACATGCTTGAGGATCGTACCGATCAGCAGTTTGAGTTTAAACTAACTTCTGTATAACGGAAATGCCATTAGTAGCTATTAGCCCTTTATCTAGCCTTCCAGGAAATATCCTACACCAAATGCCGTATAACGCTTATATTCACGGCGCTATAAAATGAGAACGTATTGATGCCACCATCGGCGTCAATGTTAACGTTAATATCGCCTAATCTATGTTTTAAATTATGGCTGTGTCTAATCTGCCCGTCGCTTATCAAAGAATCATTTTCCAGTCAGTGTTGTCAAGGCAGATTGGTTTTTTATCGCTTCATTTCCGTTTGAGAGCATTATGAAAAGCACCCGTTTTCAGGTGAAAAACAACCTATTCTATGATAATCACCTTTTACTGGAATATTCCAGAACGTTGATATTTGGCGGCCTATTTATGAATCGTTTTCAAATAAACGCTAGATGATCAATAGTATATGTGCACGCACGCACGTTCGAGCCGCGCGCTGATAATAGCTGCTTTCATTTCCTCATGGATTTTACAGTGAAACAGCTAGAGCACATATCACAAAAAACCTTATATCTCTGTGAAAACTAGTCTGATTATCCTAACACTGATAACATAGATTCCTTACCTGACATCAGATTGTATCCAAATGGTATATTCCAATTCCTGATCACCATTCGAAAAAATCGATAAGTATATTGATCCAACGTGTGTACAGTATAACCCATGCTCGCCGCGGCTCAGAGGCTCCAGAATGAACTCTGGTAACTCCGGCTGCATCAGTGGACACTGGAAAATGTGGACTGGAATATTTTTTTTCCCCCATCCATTTTCATTGAGTCCATTCCAAAAGGGTGATTTACCATCTGGGAGACGATAGGGGGCGCTTTTTTCACATCTGATCGCCGGCGGCCCCTGGATTTCCAACGGTAGGCTTGGGTGATGCAATATGATTTCAGATCGCTAAAAAAAAAAATCAGAGAAAAGCCGTGACGTGGCTTTCAACATAACTATCGTAAACCCGAGATTAGCCGTGAGTGGCGCTCAAAGTGTTAACAAGCCTGACCAAATGGATAGCCAACACAAGTAAATGAAAAAGCAGTTAACGCTGCAAGATTCAAACTTAAATAGACTCAGCTGCACTGAATCAGGTGCAATCAAGCCCACACACCTGCCCTACCATGAGGCAATTAACCACAGAGGCCAGTGATTGACAGATATCCCTCACAGGAGACGAAATAGACAGCTGTCCCTCACAGAAAGGAAAAATAAAGCAAAAACCATGCTAGTGGGAAAGGGTTAACCCTACTGTAGTGTGGTGGTGAAAGCGTTAATAGGCGAGTCAATCTATGAAAAAAAAGCACTTAACCCAAAAGAAATTGATACAAAAGGTTTTTCGATGGATTCCGATAGTATTGGGCGTGCTAAATAACATACTAAAAGTCGACCAAAATCGACCCCCCCGAAAGCCGCCATTTCCAAGATGGCGTCCCAGATGGCGGTGGAGATATTAAAATGGCTATATCTCAAATTGAGTGCAAAGGATTTCTCAACTGATTCTGGTACCTCTGGGCATGTTCACTAACATACTAAAAATCTAGGAAAATACACCTTCCAGAAAGGCTTAATTTTCAAGATAGCGTCCAAAATGGCGGCAGACCAAGCTTAAAATGGCTATATATCTCAATAGAAAAAAATATATAACTATGATTTTTCACTTGATTCTGGTACCTCTAGACATGCTTGTGAACATACAAAAAATCTAGGAAAATACACCTTCCGGAAAGGCATCATTTTCAAGATGGCGTCCAAACTGGCGCCCAGGAGCTTAAAATGACTATACAAATACAAATAGCTTACTAAAAAAGGTGTTTGCACTCTCCAGCTCTCAAGCTAGCATAGTTGAAGCCTTCTTTTTTACCATTATAGTTGTTATAGTTAGAGGTGTTTGCACTCTCCAGCTCCCAAACTACCATCGTTGAAGCCTTCTTTTTCTGAACTGCAGAGGTTTGAAATGAATGCTGCAAATTGTACTGCACCAAACATGCTTGGTAAGGATATTGATGTGTTGAACACGACCGTCTTATTTGCTGCAGACAATGTAGATCATAATATTCTAACAATTGATGGGAAAGGGACATTTCATGGGATGGGCATGATAGCTGCCTTGACACCAGGACAGAAGACAGACCAAAGGATTCCGAGGTTCAGAATTAATGAACTGAATCTTGTGCAGAGGTCAAAAGTTGTGATGATAGATTATCACTTTGCCAAACACTTTTGCAGAGACACCACATTTAAAGAACTTCCAAGACTCGCAGAATGTAACAAGATGGTTGATCTGCTTTGGGAGTTATCGTTCAATTTCAAACAGCCTGCACCTGGTTGGCAGGGGATGATGCACATTATTCATAAGGGAGATGAACATCCAGGGCAGTCTTCAGTGAGATACTTACCAATGATAGACATGTACTCCGAAGACAAAACATGCATTCTGTCAACAATGGAGTTCATTTGTGGTCTGGCATCCAAACACCACCTTGCCCCAGTAGTTACATTTGACCAACCCCTATATTGGAAAGCAGCAGAGATAATCCTAGATTGACCACAGTGCAGTCACCTCAAGTCCTTTGTCCTGCTCCTAGGAGGATTTCACACATTTATGAATTTGCTAGGAGCAATTGGTACACTGATGGACGGTACAGGACTTAAGGACATTCTAGGGGTAGTCTATGGGGAGAACTCAGTAGCCCATATGATGACAGGCAAATCAGTTCAGAGAGCATTCCGTGGCCATCTTCTGGTTGACAAATGTCTTAACCGCATGATAATATCAGAAATGGTAGATGATAGTCATGAATTTGCAGCAATGGTTGAACAGTCTGAAGCAATGTATACCTCAATAGTTAAGGGTGAAATGCCATTGGAAACAGTGTTCACATCAGAGACCCTCATTACAATAAATGAAGAGCTGGGAAAAAGGAAGATGGAACTGTGTGCTAGATCCAAAACTAGTCAGTTGTGGCTAAATTACCAACACATGTTAGAAGTTGCTAGGTCACTGATAACAGCAGATCGCACAGGTTCCTGGCTTTTGCACCTACACGCTGTTTCTGAATGCATGCCGATATTCGCTGCGGCTGGGCATTACAATTACTTGAAATCGGCACACTTTTATGTCCAAGAGATGAGTCAGCTTCACATCAACCACCCAGATGTCTTCAGACAATTTGAAAAGGGTTTTCATGTTATCCGTCGCAGCAGCCAATCATGGGCAGGCCTCAGCTCAGATCTTGTAATCGAAACAACATTGATGAGGTCATTGAAGACTACAGGAGGGATGACACATGGAAGTGGAATGACCGACAATCAGAGATCCCTTTGGACAATGTCAAAGGGCATAACATCAGAGTATAACACCGCAATGCAGGAGTTCTCAAACCAGACATACACAACATCAGAACAGCACAAGGATTCAACAGAGGCAAGGATGAAAAGGGATGCTGCTGACCTGGAGAAGATCACTTCAAAACTTGCTATATGTTCACCTTTCTCTCCAGACTCTTCTTTAAGGAATGTTGTTACAGGTGTTGTCGCTGAGGATGGAGTGAACGTGCATGATTATGACTCTGTTGGACGCAACATCATGCACAAAATGACAGCCGGCATTCACATTTTCATTTAGTAGAAAGGATAAAGCCATAACCCTTGGACAAAAATCGTCTATCAAGGTTGCTCCTGATCGAATCATTGATTCTGCACTTCTTTTTCAACGTTTCCTTATTGTCTCCCAAACTGGAGAGCTGTCATTGGAGGAGGTTATGCGTTACGAACTCAGTCCTTTCCCTCCTGCCCTCTTTGAAGCCGGAAACGTCTTCAGCAAAGCTGATAAACCACAACTAGCGCACGCGATCTGTGATCATGCAAGTGATGCAATCCTAGATTCTGTACCAGAAACGGAGCATTATGTTCTTGATGGTGGTTCACTCCTTCACCGAATACAATGGAAGCACGGACAAAGCTATGGTAAAATTGCACAGTCATATGCAGACTTCACCATCCAACATTATGGCTCAGCTACAACCATTGTGTTTGATGGCTATGAGGATGGGCCATCCATTAAAGACAACACACATCAAAGAAGAGGAAACAATATTCATCCCATTGTCAACTTCACTGCTGAGACAGAGTTCTCAGGTAAGAAGGAGGAGTTCCTGTCAAGAGATCTGAATAAACAGAAACTGATCCACATGATAAGTGATGAACTGAAAGAATGGGATTGCACTGTGGTCAATTCACTTGGAGATGCTGATGTAGACATAGTAAGGGCCACAGTGGGATCATCTCTTCTTCACACCACGACGCTGATTGGAGAAGATACTGATCTCCTCGTCTTACTTCTTTACTATGCACAGAGAGATAGCAAGGGCCTTTATTTCAGATCAGACAAGTCGAAAGCTGATGGCAGTTTTAAAGTGTACGCCATAAACCATTTGAAAGAAGTACTCGGACAGGATGTGTGTTCTCAGTTGCTGTTCATCCATGCTGTGACTGGCTGTGACACAACTTCCCGGATCTTCGGAGTTGGCAAAAAGACAGCATTCCAAAAACTTGTAAAAGGGGATCCTGTCCTTCAGGCTTGTGCCAATGCATTCACTGTACCAAACCAGACAACAGATGTGATCGATGACCTTGGGTGCACTGTGGTCAATTCACTTGGAGATGCTGATGTAGACATAGTAAGGGCCACAGTGGGATCATCTCTTCTTCACACCACGACGCTGATTGGAGAAGATACTGATCTCCTCGTCTTACTTCTTTACTATGCACAGAGAGATAGCAAGGGCCTTTATTTCAGATCAGACAAGTCGAAAGCTGATGGCAGTTTTAAAGTGTACGCCATAAACCATTTGAAAGAAGTACTCGGACAGGATGTGTGTTCTCAGTTGCTGTTCATCCATGCTGTGACTGGCTGTGACACAACTTCCCGGATCTTCGGAGTTGGCAAAAAGACAGCATTCCAAAAACTTGTAAAAGGGGATCCTGTCCTTCAGGCTTGTGCCAATGCATTCACTGTACCAAACCAGACAACAGATGTGATCGATGACCTTGGGTGCCAAGCAATGGCTGTCTTTTTTGGTGGAAAGTGCACAGATTCGCTTGCAAAAATGAGATATAACATTTTCAGCAAGAAGGTTGTCTCAGCTTCATCAATGGTAACACCTGAACGTCTACCACCAACTGAATCTGCTACCAAATTCCACTGTCGTAGAGCATACTACCAGGTCATGGTCTGAATGGGAACAGATGATGGTATAGATGCTCTAGACTGGGGCTGGAACCTGCAGGACAATAGATTTGTCCCACTCATGTCAACAATGAATGCTGCTCCAGACAGTCTCTTGAAGGTCATTCATTGTAACTGTACCACTGCCTGCAAGACACTTCGCTGCTCATGCAGATAATATGGACTACTATGTACTACTGTCTGTGGACCATGTCAACTTCATGAATGTGACAATCCACATAACAAGTTTCTCCCAGAGGATCCTGAAGATGATGATGAGTAGGCCTAAAGACCACAATAAGTGGGTCATTTATTTTGTGTTCAACACCAAAGCCAGCTTTCTAGGTTGTTTTAAATCTTTTTATTTTTCATGAGGTTTCACATTCAATCGACAGATCTACAGAATGTTCAGTGTCACTCTCATGAACAATTTTTAACAATTTTCCTTGTGCTCCCCACTCAATCCATTCTCCCATCTCTCACTCACACACACTGGGACATACACACACGTACACGCGCACACACGCGCATACAGGCATACACACACACATACACACATACACTTGCCCACATACACACAAATAAACAATTAGACAACAAAAAAAAGAAAATAATAATAAAAATAAAGTAAAATAAAATAAAGGGACAGTAGGTAAATCATAAGTAAATAAGTAATAAGGAATAAAAGTGCAAATGTCGGTATTGTAAACAGTGACATTTTTTTAGCAGCCAGTTGCTCACACCCGCTTATCGATGGCTACTCCGACAGAGAAGGGTCCGGGCCGCTGCGTGTTCAGCTCCCTTTCCCAGACCCGACCCCGTGGGGGCAGGGTTTGACAGCCATGCGCAGGCAACCAGGCACGTATACGCAGACAAAGAGCCTCAACAGATCAGCTAATCTAATCTGCTAAAACTCCACGTCTGTTATATTAGATATGACACATTTATAGGACTACATTATGAGTTTCCAGTTGAGTATAGAGTGGATTCCAAAGTTCTTGAAATAAGTGACCCTGGTTGTGCTTTTCAAGCGTTATCTTTTCTAAGGGAAGAAACTGAGATATTTGTTCTATGAACATATTGAATGTTGGTGCGATTTCATTTTTCCATAGAAGAAGTATACATTTCTTTGCAAAATATGTTATGTATACCAACAGTCTGCATTTCTTTTGGTCTAAGTGGCAGTTTGTTATATTATTTAATAGATAGACACATGGTGATAACTCAAATTCCAACTCCATGACAGATTTAGTAAATAAGTGGATCTTGTTCCAGAAATGCTTCAATTTGCTACATTGCCAGAACATATGCAGAAATGTTCCTTCTTTAATTTTACACCTTGGGCAATTTGGTGAGTTTTCTTTCGAGGTTGAATATAATAACCAATTTTAATTTTAGCCAAAATAAGCTACAGGCAGCCATTTTGATGATGCAAATGATGCATTCCTAGCAGATATATTTAGCTAGATATTTTGCTCGTTATTAATGTATAGAGGTGCCAGAATCAGTTTATAAATCCTTTAGAAATGTTTTCCCATTTGAGATACAGGCATTCTAAGCTCCCAGTCGTCATTTTGGACACCATTTTGAAAATTAAGCCTCTTCGGAAGGTGTATTTCCCTAAAACTTTAGTATGTTCCTAAGTATGTCTAGGGGTACTTGGGGTACCAGAATCAAATGACAAAATCATTTATATAATTTTTATATTGACATATATATAGCCATTTTAAGCTTGGCCAGCCGCAATTTTGGACGCCATCTTGAAAATGAAGCCTTTCTGGAAGGTGTATTTTCCTAGATTTTTAGTATGTTAGTGAGCATGCCCAGAGGTACCAGAATCAGTTGAGAAATCCTTTGCACCATTTCTTAATTTGAGATATAGCCATTTTAATCGCCCTGGCGCCATCTGGGACGCCATCTTGGAAATGACGGCTTTCGGAGGGGTCGATTTTGGTCGACTTTTAGTATGTTATTTAGCACGCCCAATACTACCAGAATCCATTGAAAAACCTTTTGTATAAATTTTTTTGGGGTTAAACCATATATTGACTCGCCTATAACCCTTTGCAGTGCGGTAGTGAAAGGGTTAATGTCACTTATTTAAACATAACATCTGCCTGCTAACTTAGGAAAACAAACTTTGATGTGTTTCTGTGAACGGTCATAACCAGTCATATTGCACGAGTTATCTGACTATACGTGAGAATGTTTTGAGAAAATGTCATCCAATCTATGTGGTCAAAGCAATTCCAGCAGCACAGTGTTGTGGGAAATCACAGATGCATATAAAAAGAAAAAACATGACTCTTGATAAGTGAACGGTATTTGTGCAATTTGAACAAGGAGGGCTGCAGCGTTCTTGTAGTGTGAATCCAGTGTTTAGAAGGTGCTCTTTGGATATTGGGGAGCCAGTCGAAAAAACAACGAAGTATTTGTGCAATACTGAACATGTCCAGACATGAGAAGAGCTTTTAACACATTCGGGGCCATTGGGCTGAGTCTAATTAATGTCAAGAGGACCGGGGAATGTAAACAAACGTGGGGCTGTTTGTACAGCTAAATCTATACTTTATAGTATTGCTATCTGTCCATTCTCATTGTCAATTGAGTCCATAAACCGTCGCTTCAAAATGGCTTAAAAAAGAAATCATCAATAGGTTCTTATTTTATAGATTTATAAATCTGCAATTTCATGCATTCATGATGAAACATAATACCTATTATATACATTTTATTTGGAAATAGTAGCGTGTCCAGGCAAGAAACGGCAACGCTTATAGTAGAATTCACGTTGCGCCCTATTACTCGCTTCCGAGGAATTATCCCGGATCACTCTGAAATTATACTTATATTCACCATGGGATAACGCGTGAACGTATGCATGAAAAAATTATCTCTTTTTTGCATCTTGGATGGAAGAAAGTCACTGTCAAATGCCCATAGTATTGTCCCCATAGCTATAATATAAAATAGAGATATAGCTCTACAAACAAGGTGACGCACTCCTATCTTTAACACTTTCAGTGCCCATGACGTCATAACTCGTTTTATCAGCCCAATGCCTGAATGCCCACGACGTTTATTATTTCATCAACCGAGTCTCCCGTTGGAACAGCAGCTCCTCCAGCAGCTCAGAATGGAAAAAAGCGCCCCCTGTCGTCTATCCCTGTGTAACTGCAGGTCAGTCGCTTAGACCTGGGATCAGTCGATATGTAGAGGCGGAGCCAGCTGGCTCCTTGAGCTGGCAAGCTGTCTGCTCAACATGGAAGTCATTGCGGGACGGGAATCAGCCTGGAATATATATTCACAGTAGCCAATACTCAATCAATAAGTGTGATCGATATTTGGAATGGCGATCAGGAATTGGAATGATCTTTTTGGAGAACATCTGATCTGAGGTAAGGAATCTATTTTACCAGTCTTGGGATAATCAGAGTTGTATTCGCTGAGATCTCAGCGTTTGCCCTATGTGTGATGTGTCTCTGTGTGCGCGATCGCTGATGAGGAAATTCAGCTCGCGTATCTAGCGTGCATACGTACACATATACTATTGATAATCTAGCGTTTATTTGAAAACGATTCATAAATAGGCCGAAAAATGACAACATTTGTGTATTCTAGAATATTCCAGTAAACGTCTTTTATCATGGAATCTTTATATTTTCCTTGAAAACGAGGGCTTTTCAAAATGCTATAAAACGAAAATGAACCGATAAAAAAACAATCCGCTTCGACAATGTTGACTGGAAAACGAGTCATTGATAAGCGACGGGCATATTAGACACATAGCCATAATTTAAAACATAGATTAGGCGATAACGTTAACATTGAAGTGGATGGTGGGCCAAAAATAGCACTTGAGAGCCAGCGCTGTAGTCAATGGGAGGGCGATCACTTTTGCGAACGCATAAACTATATCTTAAATTATGGCCATGTGTCTAATACGGCCGTCGCTTATCAATTACTTGTTTGCTGTCAACATTGTCGAAACGTATTGTTTTTTTAATCGGTTAATTTCCGTTTTATACCATTTTGAAAAACGCTAGTTTTTTTAAACTTCCAGAAAAATGTTTAATATTCTGCAGGAATCGTGCTTTACTGTAATACACAAAACACGTTATCATTTCTCTGCCTATTTATAAATCGTTTTCAAATAAACGCTAGATTATCGATAGTATATGTGTACTTATGCACGCTAGAGAAGCGGGCTGAAAAATCTATTATCTTATTTCCTGATCAGCACACACACACACTCACAGCGACACACACACACATGGGACACGCTGAGATATAGGTGAAAAGAGCTCTGATTATCCCAAGACTGGTAAAATAGATTCCTTACCTCAGATCAGATGTTCTCCAAAAAGATTATTCCAATTCCTGATCGCCATTCCAAATATCGACCGTGTTTATTGATCCAACGCTGGGTACTGGAAATACCAATTCCTCGCTGTTCTGAGGGTCGGCGAAGACTGCAGGATTACATGCCTGACAAGTAAAATATGGATTCCGGACTTTCTTTTCCCCATGCGTTTTCATTCAATCCAATCCAAAGGGTGCATTACCATACGGCAGATGATAGGGGGCGGTATTTTCCCTGTTCAAACTCAGACAGAGTCACATTGGTAATGTGAGGCTAGATTGATGAAAAATGAATGGAAATCAATAATAAAAAAAAAACTAGATTTCTCGTCGGTTGGCACTCAACGCATGGCATGAACTAACGAGATTTCTCGTGGCTGGCACTCAAAGTGTTAAAGGGAAAGTAAACAACAAAAACAACCTTTACAGGTGGAAGCCTCAACATGAGTATTTTAAGAAAATAAATCAAGTCCAAAGAACAGGACAACACTCAATAAAGAGGTATTATAGAAATAACTGAAATAAGCCACAAAGGCACCTCCTAATAACAGAGTTCATACAAATAACCTAAATAACAATAAACCTCCACTAAGGGAGTTTGTGTGTGGTGGTGGACTAATGACGGTTCAAAAGGAAACAAAAGAAAACTGTCACAAAAAGAAACACACTACAATAAAAGGCTACTAGAAAATAAAGTGCTAAAATAAGCCAGTAGCTACAGAAAAATGCTGAATAGGGCAGAGATCAGCAATACACTTTTCTATCTAAAAGCCTGGCCGGAAGGGTAGCCAACACAAAAGGAAATGAGAAAGCAGCTAACACTGCAAGATTACCATAGGCACAGCTGCACTGAATCAGGTGCAATCAAGCCCACACACCTGCCCTACCATGAGGCAATTAACCACAGATTGACAGCTATCCCTCACAGGAAGACGAATAGACAGCTATCTCTCACAGAAAGGCGAAATAAAGCAAAAACCATGACAACACGAAGGTGTTGACTTGGCTGTAATATATATTATATAGTAGAGATGTTCTGATACAATTTTTTCCTTCCCGATACAGATTCCGATACCTGAACTTTCCAATACCGAGTACTGATCCGATACCAGTGCATACAAAAAAGAATAATTAAATATATATAAAATAAATTATTATTATAATTTTTCTTTTTTTACAGCTACAGATACTGTTTTACATATACAGTTTTTTTTAGTAATAACTAGAAAATAATGGTATTTATTCAACAACAGGTGATTGTATAGATTAGTATCATTAACACATTCAGGGCCATTGGGATGCGTCTAATAAATCTCTAGAGTACCGGCAAATGTAAACAGACGTGGGGCTGTTTGTAGAGCTAAATCTATACTTTATAGTATTGCTATCTATCCATTCTCATTGTCAATTGGGACCATAAACCGTCCCTTCAAAATGGATTAAAGAAATAATTTTTTCATCAATACGTTCTCATTTTATAGCGCCGTGAATAAAAGCGTTATACGGCATTTGGTCTAGTATATTTCCTGGAAGGCGAGATAAAGGACTAATAGATACTAACGTTATATCCAATGGCATTTCCGTTATACAGATGCTACAGTTAAAACTCAAACTGCATATGATCGGCACGATCCTCAAGCATGTATGCATCAAAGGGGGGCGGGGGACGTCGTTTCTTATTATTGATTACCAATAACCGTGTTCGTCTAAGTAGCCACATAGGCCGATCGTATCATCGTATCATAACAAGGCTCGATCGGGCTGTAATTTACGTGAAAAAGATCTTACCATGAGCCGGTTGGATCCCCCCAAGCTTTTCCCCGTTATCGATCGCCATCTGGTAGATCGATATGTCCATTGGCTGATGATAAATCCCCTTATTGCATAGTGAAATCCGCAATCCAAAACGTAATCCAAGCTACATGCTGCACATCCAGAATCCAGCTAACTGAAAACTCCATTGAAAGTCAAAAAAAATAATGCTCCGTTCAGCCACAGGGCACACTGCATTATCGCGATAGCGCCCCTAAGAGGATCTGGCCGGTATTGCACTTTCTCGAATTCAAAGAGTAGGGTACATCTGCAGTGCATCTCGGCGACCTTGAATAGGTTATTAAAATGGAATAAAAGCAAAAACAACTTGCCACGGATATATCCGTGCTTCTGTCCACAACGGGTGGAATCGAAACACGGAGATCTCCGTGGTCGGGCGCCATTGTGTTAACACATTGTCCGCCATGCATTGTACCCATCCGTATGCCCAGTCTGCCAGTGCTGTAACCCTATGGAGATGTTTACCTTCTTTGCAGGGCTATAACTTTGTAAATATTATAGCTATATCGACATTACTATGGCCCATTCAACATCGGGTATCTATCGTTCCGGATGTGGGAACGTTATATTTTTTCATTCATACATTGTCGTGTTAGTACGGTCGAGAATATAAGTATGTTTTTAACACTATGGCGACCGGCGGGGCGCTGCGATTTAGGCCTCAGAGGACAGCAGATTGTAAACAAACCGATGTACTTTCTAAGAGCTTTATATATAATTTATAATATTGCTATCTGTCCATTCTCATTGTCACTTGAGTGCATAAACCGTGCCTTCATAATGGCTTAAAGAAAATAAAAATCCATCGGTTGGTTGTCATTTTATAGCGTTGTGAATATAAGGTATATCGCACTTTTCGTCTAGGCTTTTCTGCAGGAGGCTGCAAAAAAAGGCTAAATGTTGGCGCCGTTATATCAAACGCCATTTCTGCTGTATATATACGAATGAAATAAAACAAACTGCGTAGCATCCGGACTATTACAGAGCATCTATGGATGAAATGGGGGCGGCGGGGAACGCCGATTACTATTATTGTTTAGCAATACAGTGTGCGTTCTATATAGCATTTTCACTGATCGATAACGTTACGTTATAAAACAATGTCCAATCCAGCTGTAATTTGGGGTAATATTATCCTACCGTCAGGCCATGTGATCGCCGGCAGCATTTCCTCACCAGTCATCGGATTCTGGTAGATCGATATGCACATTGGCTAATCATAAATCCCATTATTCCACGCTGAAAAAAACGCTCGGCAAGCTGATCCAAGATGGAGGGTCTTCTTTTGGAATCAAGGATCTATGATCCGCCCACAGAACTGTACTTGCATTTTTTTTTTATCCACATAATGATACTGCAGTGGAGCGATGGCGCCCCTAAGCGGGTCTGGCCGGTACTGCATGTTTTTCGAAAATCAAATATGTGAAAAGATCCTGCTAGTGGATCGGGTACCTAAGAAGCGTTATAAATATGGAATAAAACAATAACGACTTGTCACGTATATACTCGTGGCTCTGGTCCATAACGCTCTTTTTGGAAACACGTATATATACGTGGACGGACGCCATAGTGTTAAGGTTTTCTGCAGTAATTCCTAAACCGCGATTTATAGGCCCTGACGCATATGATAGATTATCGATTGGCGTTTCTTTCCTATACACGCTATATAAAAAAATTCAAATGTATATGATCGTATACATTATGCTTCATCATGCGTTTAGGAAGGGGGGGTGGGTCGTTTATAATTCCTTGATCGTCAGTAACAGCTTTATTTAGTATGGGTTGATACGTTGATCAGATGGATTGCCCTGAAATGAATAAACAATCGGGCTGAAAATAACGTTATATTCCTCTTACCGTTCGCCGATGAGACTGGAGGAAAGATATTCCAATTATTTGACGTCGATCTGCTAGATCCATTTCCCGTTTGTATGACGCAATAAACGCCGAAATCATATTGATTATTGCGCTACGAAAGCGATCCCATGCACTCAAGTGTGTATCTAGATCCACGCTACAAGGTATTACTGCCGGAGGAATTCCCTCGATGCACCGAGCGCCACTTCCGGTTTGGCTTGGAGTGTAACTCGCCTGACATCCACCAGGCGGAGGTATTGAGGCGTTGCAATATCAGACAGGGTCCAGCTGCAGTCCCAGAGGGAGGCTGGATGAATTATGAATGCCATGGCGAAAAAATGAAATATTGATCCCAAAAACGAGTTTATTCGTTGTTGGCGAACAACGCATGGCGGGACATAACGAGTTATCACGTTTTTGGCGCACAATGTGTTAATTGACAATTGACTCATTGACTGTGCTCAATGAGTGTTAGGGCAGTTGTATGGCAAACACATCATGGGAATACTATGACTAGCTTGTGGTGATTATACATAATTCACCCACGGAACTGTTGTTGGAATTTGTGTTGTTGCTATCCTGTCGGCACCGGTTCAGTTAGCTAGTAACGAGACAGGTGTATGTTGTGATTTTATTATTTTTGTATCTACTTTTTCTCCTCCTTTTTTCTGTGAATTTTCTCCCCATCCCAATTTACCTCTCGTGCCAATTCTCCCTCCCCTGTACTGATCGTTGCTCGCATATGCCCCCCACTGGCCGGTTGTAGGGAGGATAGAAGCCTTGCATCACATGTCCCCTCTGATACATGTGGAGGCAGCCTGTAACACATTTTTGTTCCGCGCTCATCGCCCAACGCTATGAGGAAGCTACGGTAAGATTCAACGTTATTTTTTAACGTGTTCGATACTAACTGCTCTAATGATCATATCACCCACACTAGATGAATCATATAACGTTGGCCACGGAATTATAAACGACCCCCCCCCCCCCCCCCCATCCGGTCACCATCAAATGATCAGTAGTAACTTCTAGAAGCACGTCCATTTGACATTTTTTATCTCGCGCAGATTCCTATCAAACTGTATTTCATCATCAATATAATGCATTTGGGGCTATAAATCACGTTCTGGAGTAAGCTGCAGAAAACGATAAAAACATACTTATACTTTAGACCGTATTTTAGTATGAATATGTGAATGAAAAAGTATAACGTTGCTACACCCTGAACAATAGATATAGGACGTTGAATGGGCCATAGTAATGTCAATTTAGCAATACAATTTAAAAAGTTATAGCCCTGCAAAAAAGGGGAACTTCTCCATATTAAATAGGGCTGGCGGAGGATGGTAAATTATGAATTTAAGCATGGCGATCAAAGTGTTAAAAGACATACACATAATAAATACAATACCATACATATGCTCTTGCTTGCTCTTCCTCACTCTTTCCTTCCCTCCCCCCCCCCCCCCCCCCCCCCCTCAGGACCCCCTCTTGGACTATACATCCATTATTCCGTTTAACACCAGGGATTACAAGTTCATATGCTACCCTTTATCTTCTCCACCACATCTAACCAGATTTCTATGCTGGCTTCATTAACACCTAAAATTTGTGCGGTAGAGATAAATCACATCGAGATAGGTAAGAACCCATACCTTCCGGCACATTTTATCCGGTTGAATCCAGCGTGATGCTATCAGCTTTTTGGCAGCCGTAAGACCGGACAAAATTAGTCTCTTTACATGTACAGAGGTTGATAACTGAGAAACATCATTCAACAACAATACAGAAGGCAGTACAGGTATGGTCAGAAATAAAAATTCTGATAATTGAGTGGTTACTTCTTCCCAGAATATCTTAACAGGAGGGAATTCCCAATACATATGCATAAATGTACCAAGATCACTGTTTAAACACAAGGAGCATCGAGGGTCTTGTTTAAGCCCCATTAGGTGCAAACGTCTAGGAGTTAAGTAAGTCCTATGCATAAAATTAAGATTAATCTGTTGATGATCCGGGTTGCGTGACGACAGCCGAACGTTTGCCCAGACTTCATCCCAATCAAATACTCCTTCCAAGTTTGGTATGTCCTTCCTTAAGTCTAGGGGAAGGACATCACATGAGGACGTAAGTAAGTGACGATAAAAGTCAGAGACGAAGCCTCTCGATGTCTCCTTTTCATAAAAGAATTTGTGATATCTGTGGTGCTCAAGTGGCATCTTTAATGGGACTCCGTGAGCCCTTAAAGCTGCTCTTAATTGTAGATAGAAAATATGAGTAGAGCTGGTGAGGTTAAATTTGTTAGATATATCTTGATAGCTGCAGAGACCCCGGTCATCGAAGATATCCCCCAATGTGTGTATGCCCTTCTTTTCCCATTTGGGAAATCTGATAGGTTGTTGTGCAATAAGGAGTAAATTGTTATTAAATAGGGGAGAAATTACATATCATTCATTTATTTATTGTCACACAGAGCAGAAGAATTTGCCAAAACAAACGCATTTCCTTTGATTTACACCGTCGCACGACAGTGACGTGTGCCGAAAATAGCAGACCTACAAGCTCACAACGTGTCGCTCCCGAAACACCGGCAGGTCCACCTGATAACTCGTAACACCTGAGCAGCTAGACAAAATGTCAGAAGTTTGGAAGCATTTTTAAATTGAAACCGAAGCCAGTCCAATAGCCAGTTGCAATGTTTGCAAGGCAGACGTTCCGCATGCGTTCAATGTTATGTGACTAGAGCGAGCAAAGGAATGGAGGACGGCTGGTGCTCCACCAAACAGCTGTGTTGAATGCCTCGCTTGAATGAAGAATGTTCACCTGGATAATGTCAACATTCCCTTTGTGAGGATTATTCGTCTGCGTTTCAGACCAAAATGGAGCAAATCATTACATAAGTCGAACACTGAATGTATACTAATGTGCAAACAGATTGAAACTTTGAATTTTTCTCGTATGGTGAATATAATGCGAGCCGCCGCGCTCGACTGGGGCTATTGAGGCAAGTTCAGGTAACAGAGGGGCTTGTCTCGCTTCGCCAGTTTCTGACAAAAATGCGTCAAATTGGTTACTAATGTGAAAGATCGGATCGGGAAAGATCGGTATCAACAGATACTCAAAATCACATGATCGGATCGGGAGCAAAAAATGCGATCGGGACATCCCTACTACTTATGGACTACTAACTACTACAGTCTACAACTCAAGTTCAGACCTATGTTACTCTATTTCATTAGCACTAAAGGTGAGTTTTCCTTATTGTATCAGAACCTTCAGAATGTCATCTTTCAAAAGAGATCAGGCTCATGTGGTATAAGGTCGCTTTCACATATAGTTTTGGTGGACTCGGTGCGGTTCTGGTGGTGAAGTTGCAACATTGTTGCATTCTTCATTTGGTTCGCTTGCGTTCACATAGAAATCTGTCAGGCGGACCGAGACCTTCTGAACAATGTCACGCGGTCGAAAAGGGCGCTCGGCTATTGGACAGTGGAAATGTGTGTGGCTGCGAGCCGTGTGTGTGTCTGTGTGTGGACTAGTGCGAGCCCTCCAGATCGCAGCGTAGCGGAGGCGAGTTTTGACATGGCATTGATCCATTGTTCTATTGAAGCACATTACCACCATCCTCTCGCTAAACAACTTGTAGACCACAGTGTTTTTATGAGTGCCCACAAGTAGCTGTTTTATTAATAATATAATAAGCCGCGTTTTTTCTTCCTTCTTCCCAAGATGCACAGTTAGATATATACAGATAGATAGATAGATAGATAGATAGATAGAGAGATAGAGAGATAGAGAGATAGAGAGAGAGATTAGATGCAGTGTGCTTGTTTTGCAGTGAGTGCTGCGAGCAGTGGTAATAATAATCACTTCCTATATTTGGTTTGCGTTTGGTTCGATGAAGCCGAACCGAGAACGACGTTTTCAGACGGACCAGAGTTCGACTGTTTGGTCCGCGAACCGAGTTCGACGCGCATTCACACAGACCCGAAAAACCGGACTATCGAATTCTGGTCCGAAAGTCCGGACCAAACAGCCCCTGTGTGAAAGCGACCTAAGTATAAAGTATAGTATTTTGGTTTGCAAAAAAAGTATGCAGTCCTCAACAACTAAGGCCCCGTTTAGACGAGCGTTTTGTGAACAGAAACCGCAAAAGTCATCTTGCGGTTTCACTTTTAATTTTACGTTTAGACGAGCGTTTTGGAGTGGAATTCTCCGTGCAGACGACGCTGTAACGACGGAGACCCGCTGTCACACGATTGGCGCATATGTCACATGACGTGCTGTGAAGACCCGCCCTACTCTGCCTCTGATTCGCAGACTGTGGATGGGGAATGTGATTGCACCAAAGCAGAGTCACTCACAGACAGTGGCTCCACTCACGCCGCGGGACAGATTCTTGTGTATTTAACCCTTTCACTGCCACACGACAGCCGGTTGTGTGATAGTAAAGGGGTAACCTTCTGTCGTGTGACTCGTGTGGCAGTGAAAGGGTTAAAAGTACTGCCAATGTAGCCTTCAGGTGATCTCCGTTGATATAAGTCAGACATACTTGCTTTGTTTACGTCTCGGCTACTGGCGCATACCTGCTACCTGTGACGTAAGCAGTACGCGCGACCACAGCCGTGACAACCCTTTCGTCATCGTTTTAACAGATTTATACGTTTTGATAGTTTAGACGAGATCGCAAAGCTTTTGCGTTTCTAGGAATTCCACCCTGGAAGGTAGTCTCACTTTTTTGCGGTTTCACCTCGTAAAAACGCCGTTTCCGTATAAACGAAAGGCACATCCGCAAAAATATTTTTGCGGATTCACCTGCTAGCGTTTCCGTCTAAACGGGGCCTTAAACTAAAAGGGCCAATTTTGGGGGCGCCTGTTAACTCATTCTGCGCCATCGCTTAATGCTAGAACGCCACCGCTTTAACCCTTTATCTGCCGGATCTTATTCTCATCCTTGTAGCCTCTCTGCCAGCACTATTTGTCTATGTAGATGTTCACCTTCTTTGCAGGGCTATAACTTTTTTAATTGTATTGCTAAATTGACATTACTATGGCCCATTCAACATCAATTATCTATCGTTCAGGATGTAGGAACGTTTTACTTTTTCATTCCGGTTTGTATAATACTAATATACGTCCAATCATGTTGTTTATTGAGTTATGGCAACGGATCGATATGCACGGTGTCTGGATAGAGTCCTGCGAGCGATAGCGAGTGGCTGGACCGAATAGGGAGACACACTGGCGTCACAATTATCGACATCCGGTTGCAACTCGCCGATCGGCCACCAGGTGGCGGTATTGAAGCGTTGGAGAGTTGAGCGGAGATCTACAGCACCAGTCAAGGATCCGTGGGTGAAATATGAATACCATGACAGAAATTTGAAATATTGATCTCAAAGACGCTGTAAAACGTCATTGGCAGATTACGCATGGCGAGGAATGCGAGAAAAGGGTTAATCAATGGGGGGACTGCGAGATTTGCGAGTGCTTAAAATATATCTTAAATTATAGCTATGGGTCTAATACACCCGTCGATTATCAGTGAGTTGCTTCCTTGCTTTTCAACATGTACAAAACGGATCGTTTTTTCATCTGTACATTTCCGTTTTATACCGTTTTGAATATGAGTTTAAATACAATGGCATGCAAATTTCTCGATTCTGATTGGCTGAAACAGTCGAGTTAGACGTGGTTATTTCTCATAACCCACGCTCGTGATCCCAGAACCCGCCCACAACCGAATTACAATCACTCCGACAGTTCGACTTTTTAGGAAAAACCAAGATGGCGGACAATAATCTTTACGAATGGATGTGTTGAAAGCGTCATAACGACTAATTCAAAAACGATTCTGTCACGTGGAATGTGTTAGTTTCTTACACAATGTTGGATTATGTAATTGGTGGGTCATGAGTCATTGTGGAACAAAATCTAAATCGCACGAAGTCTGTTGTTGGATGCCATTCGTCAAAAGGACACTCATTTCACTGTTAATAAAATGTCCAATCAATCAATCAAACCTATAACAACCGCTCACTTCACTGTTAGACGGCATGCTTTGAAGCAACCTATTCAAAATATAAATCGTGAAGGCGGCTAAGTGGCGCAGTGGGCAAGGCGCTTGCCACTAACGCAGGAGATGCTGGGTTCGAGCCCAGCTCTCGGTGTTGCTTCCGGCTTGGCTGGTCGTTCATACTAATACAATTGGCAGTATTAGGGGGTGGGAAAGCCGGTGGGTGGGGATCGGACGTTGTGGACAGCGACTTACAGGTCGGTTGGTGCGCCTGTACAGCAGAACCAGGAAGTATCGGGGGCAGCGTGAGCCTCCCACGCGTTACTCCTCGCCACTGAGAGATCGCGCTGTGCAGGTGAAAAGATGCGACGGCTGCCTCCTCGTGTACCGGAGGGGACGCGTGAATATTAAAGGCAACCAACTTGTGTTCAGCTTTTCGTTCAGCGTTTCTCTGATTGGCCACACGGCCAATCAATCAATCCACTAGCACACGCCCTTGCGGCACGGCAGAAGCGCTGGTCGAACCAGCGGTGTTCTGTTGTGTGACTGTACTACAGCGGTGTTCTGTTGTGTGACTGTACTAAACTCTTCCACCACATGACCGACATTTGACATACAGTACACCTCCTATCTATGTTGGGATTATGTTTGGTCATGACAAAACAATAAAAATCGCTACTGTTAGTAATGCTGCCACCACCCACTTCAATGACAGAGCTCTCATATTTGCGAATGCATAAACTATATCTTAAATTATGGCGATGTGTCTAATATGGCCGTCGCGAAGTCATTGATAAGCGACAGCCATATTAGACACATAGCCATAATTTAAGATATAGTTTATGCATTCGCAAAATATGAGAGCGCGCCGCTGTCATTGAAGGGCTTCCTACAACAGAGCACCGCCGCTGCTGCTGCTGAAGCTGTATCAAGCCGGCGGCGGCGCACGAAAGCCGGGGATAAACCACCGCGTCGCCCCGCTGGCGCTTCAGGCTCAGCAGCCTCCACGGGCGAAATAACATATAACGTTACAGTTCCACACTGATGTACAGTGAGTGTCTAATATGGCTGTCGCGAAGTCATGCCTCTCCCTCTGACAATATCATAATGATGTGTTTTCTATATTATATCCACAATCATTCATCTAAAAAATTGTATGGGCTTTGATTAAACATGTAACCTACACCTACTGTAACTTACTGTACCTCTGCTTCCTACAGCACAGCAGGTAATGGCGTTAATCAATGGAACGCGAAACATAATAACGTTACGCTTTCTAGTTCAGCGCATTTCATAACTGTATGGGCTTTGTTTATACACGAGTGAATCTGGTAGTTGGACTTGGTTGTTAAAAACGCGAAACATAATAACGTTACGCTTTCTAGTTCAGCGCATTTCATAGCGCTCCACTGCTACCGCAGCCCAACACAAGTGCGTTGGAACAGCAGCCACAAGTTGGTTGCCCGCGCTGCTGCTCGCGCGCGCTCCTTGGATTTCATTTGGGACGTGGGACGACTGCGCTTGCCTGCGCGTGGGGGCGGGGGGGGGGGGGGCGCGGCCAATCAGAGAAAAGCCGAACACAAGTTGGTTGCCTTTAATATTCACGCGGAGGGGACACGTGATACAAGGCTTCGTCCACATTGCAGCCGACCAGTGGGAGGCATGGTCTAGCAACGTTCGAGACAGGGGAGGGAAGAATTGGATTGGAAATTGGGATGGGAGAAAAATAGAAAATGGGGAGAAAAAGTAGATAAAAAAATATATATAAATCGCGGGACAAACTGCACTATAACCGGGAATGTTACCATCAATGTAAATAAACCATAATCACCCTACAAAAACAGTACTGTATTTGTAAATCTGGTATGTCATAAATGTCTAGATGTAGCAGTACTGTCTATCTGTATGTCATGTATGTCATATATGTTATGATGAATTGAAAATGGGGGACCCTGAAGTAAACAAGACGAAAGTATTTCTCTGGTCTGCATCCCCTTAACACTTTGAGCGCTACTCACGGCTAATCTCGGGTTTACGATTGTGACGTTGAAAGCCACGTCACAGCTTTTTTTCTGTATTTTTTTTATTTTTTTTTATTAGCGATCTGAAATCATATTGCATCACGCGAGCCTACCGTTGGAGATCCAGGGGCCGCCGGCAATCAGATGTGAAAAAAGCGCCCCCTATCGTCTCCCAGATGGTAAATCACCCTTTTGGAATGGACTCAATGAAAATGGATGGGGGAAAAAAATATTCCAGTCCACATTTTCCAGTCCACTGATGCAGCCGGAGTTACCAGAGTTCATTCTGGAGCATCTGAGCCACGGCGATCATGGGTTATACTGTACACACGTAGGATCAATATACTTATCGATTTTTTCGAATGGTGATCAGGAATTGGAATATACCATTTGGATACCATCTGATGTCACGTAAGGAATCTATGTTATCAGTGTTAGGATAATCAGACTCGTTTTCATGGAGATATAAGCGTTTCCACTATATGTGATATGGCTGTTTCACTGTAAAAGCCATGAGGAAATAATAGCGATTATCAGCGCACGGCACGAGCGTGCGTGCGCACACATATACTATCGACCATCTAGCGTTTATTTGAAAACGATTCATAAATAGACCGACAAATGATAACGTTCTGGAATATTCCAGTAAAAGGCGATTATCATGGGATGTGTTGTTTTTTCTTCGAAACCGGTTTTCAAAATGCTATAAAAAGGAAATTAAGCGATAACACAATCTGCTTTGCCAATGTTGACTGGAAAATGATTCTTTGATAAGCGATGGGCAGATTAGACACATTATATCAAAAAGCAGGGTAGCCGGACCAGCACTCACAGGTTCAATGTTTTTTAATGGCAGCCTGAATAAAAAGCAGACATGTTTCGGACAATGTCCTTCTTCAGTGATATCACTGAAGAAGGACATTGTCCGAAACATGTCTGCCATTAAAAAACATTGAACCTGTGAGTGCTGGTCCGGCTACCCTGCTTTTTGATATACTGAACTTTATGGGATTACAGCACCCAGTGTGAGAACTTGTGAGCGCGGTCTAACTTGACTATACAGATTAGACACATAGCATAATTTAAAACATAGATTAGGCGATATTAACGTTACATGGGCCGTGGACCGTGGCATCAACAGGGTAAAAAGGAAAACACGGCCTGGCACTGAAAGTGTTAACACAATCGCGGCCACTGGGATGAGTCTAATTAATTTCAAGAGGACCAGGAAATGTAAACAGACGTAGAGCTAAATCTATACTTTATAGTATTGCTATCTGTCCATTCTCATTGTCAATTGAGACCATAAACCGTCCCTTCAAAATGGCTTAAAGAAAAAAAATTATTTCATCAACACGTTCTCATTTTATAGCGCCGTGAATATAAGCGGTATACCGGATTTGGTCTAGTATATTTCCTGGAAGCCGAGATAAAGGGCTAATAGCTAATAACGTTAAATCCAATGGCATTTCGGTTATAGATACGCTACAGTTAAAACTCAAATTGCATATGATTGGCACGATCCTCAAGCATGTATGGATGAAAGGGGGGGGGGGCGGGGGACGTTGTTTCTGATGATTGATTACCAATAACTGCTTTAGCCTCATTAGCCTCATAGGCCGAACGCCTGGTTGAGTATCATAACAATTCCCGATTGGGCTGTACTTAAGTGAAAAATATCTTACCGTGGTCCGGTGGGATCCCCCAAAGCATTTCCCCGTTATCGATCGCCATCTGGTAGATCGATATGTCCATTGGCTGATCATAAATCCCCTTATTACATGGTGAAATCTGCGATGCAAAACGTAATCCAAGGTAAAGGCTACACATATAGAATCCAGCTACTGGAAACTCCAAAAAAAAAGTAAAAAAAAAGAATGCTCCGTTCAGCCACAGTGCACACTGCATTATCGCGACAGCGCCCCCAAGAGGATCTGGCCGGTATTGCACGTTGGCTAATTCAAAGAGTAGGGTAAATCTGCAGTGCAGCTCGGCGACCTTGAATAGGTTATTAAAATGGAATAAAGCCAAAACAACCTTCCCACGGAGATATCCGTGCTGTCCACAACGGGTGGATTCGAAACACGGATATATACGTGGCCCGTCCCGAATGTGTTAACACATTAACGTTAGGTTATGACTATAACCAAGTTCTGTTAGTATAGCGACGCTCGGCATCGCTCTCTGCACTATCTCGCATATGTGCACGCGCACTGAATAAAGACCACAAATGTACCTTTAATCCCAATATTCGTCTGACCACACCCCTATCAGCTTACCCATATAAGCAGGGGTGGGGCCACCCACTCGCCTCCTTCCCAAGCTTTCGCCACAAGGCGAGGTCAAAGGCTGCAGCGGCGTCGGATGCCGAGCGTCGCTATACTAACAGAACTTGGTTATAGTCATAACCTAACATTCTGTCTCGTATACGCTCTCGCTCGGCATCGCTCTCTGCACAAGGGAGGCCGAGCGAGAGCCAACGGCCGACAAATACACCCCGCTGACAGCCCCCCACAACCATCAGAACAGGGAGGGCCGAGCCCCCCCGACCCACCCTAATGGAGGGCACCCCCCCTATTAGGGGCTTCACGGGAGGGCGACGGACCTGACCGTGCGAAGAGGCACTCAAGCAACTCAACGCACAGGGTGAGCAGACCGTGGCTTGACCCCACGACTACACACACGCACAACCCGCATGCCACCCGGGAACGAACGGAGGAACAACCTCGTTACTGCCCCCAGAATCACGGGGTCAAGGGCAAACCCAACCCCGTGGCAAGGCCGTAGCAGCGGAGCGCGAAGGAAGACCCAGACCCACCAAAAGGACTGGACTCCCTGGAACGGGGGCCCGGAGAAGTCCATGATGCCAGCATCAAGACCCCACCAGGTGGGCACGTAGTGCCCCGCCCCCCACATCGCCAGCGTATTCGGACAAAGGCCCCTCAGCCGAGCGGGCCCCGTCCCCCCAATAGTACACCGCCTGGCACACTGACCCTGCAACAGGCAGTCAGCATGGCCGTAAGCACACAAAAAAGGTTAACCAACGGAAGCAGGCAGCGCACCGGGGAAAAACCAGGCAACAATTAACCCTAGCCTGGAGACTGCGGACGAGACAGGCGCCAGAGGGGACAGCTGAACACAGCCGCCCCGGCGGAAGGAGCGTAAGCTGGCGGTGTTGCATGACCAAGCCTCCATTTAAAAACCCCCACCCAGAGGGGTCGAGGCAGAGAAGGCTGACACGATTGGCAGACGTCATGAACGTGCAGGGGCACCCTCAACCGGTGAACCCGGGAGTTGACACTGCTCCAACACACCAGGGAATCAACCACCTTGGTGTTACCCAATGCGGTGGTTGTTCCTATAACCCCTCAAGAAAAAACTCCAAAACACACCTGCGGGTATACACCGGCTATACCGCAGTACAAGTGTTTCAGTTTTCAAAAAAGGGTTAACCCAGGCCTACGGGTCGACGAAACATTACTTCGGACCGGGCCTGGCGGTACGGAAAGCACAGGGTCACCAGAGGAGGTCAAAAACCACCCCCACAGGCCCCTCTTCGCCATGCGTGAGAGAGGAGCGAAAAAGAATGGAGAACCAGCCCCTAAGCACACCGTACTTGGTATTCCCAGGCGGTCTCCCAACCAAGTACTAACCAGGACCAACCTGTGTAGCGGCCGAGATCCGACGAGATCGAGCGTGTACAGAATGGCATGGCCGTAAGCCATTACGACAGTGCTGAGTAAAAACGTACCCAACCAGGGTCTCCATAGCGCTTAACCCTGTGACACCCGGACCGACCTGGCATTTTTCCCCCTGAAAAAAGCCCAAGTCCCTCAGGGTACCAGAACAGCAGATCTGCATCCCCGGCGGACAACGGGTTCAACTGATCCGGACCAGCGTGACCAGAACCAGTCCCGTGCCCTAACCACGCCGACATGCCTACTCCAGGAGAAAGGGCAGATATGCGTGTCGATCTTAACATGAAAAGAAGGCGCCACCCAGACGTTCGGGTGAACCGCGCCTGGTGGCCCACCCCAAGGGCGTGAGACCCCTCTACATATGTTCAGATCCATTCCGTCATCATCCCCCAGACATGAACGAGAATCCGTCGAAAAACCAACCCAGGTCGTGGGATTTGGTCGTCGGAAGAGGAAAAACCCCCATCTCAGTTGCTTTATAAAAACGCTGTTTCAACCACAAGCAACCAAGGCGTGCCAGTCAGTCGCCTGTTTACAGCGAGCTAGCACTATACGTGCGTCGGGACACACCCCCATCAATGAACAGGCTATTTAGACCTGTCATTGAATCCCCAAGGCGCCCAGGGGAACGACAAGAGGGGTGTGACACTTCCTAACTCCAACACTTTTTGAATAGAAAAGAAGGAAGCATCAACAGTATGTATCCCAGTCTACACAGCCAGGGGTAAAAATGTTTCACATTTTTACATCCCACCACCCTCCCATAGGAAGGAGACGGGGATCCCCAGAGAGACTTCCCACGCGAGCTGTACAGATTGAAAAGAATATATTGCACCTTGAGCCATGTAAAAAATTGGTTTTAGGGCTCTCCGGGGAGCCTGTACCCGTTCCACAACTGTAAGTTACTTCCGGGGTAGGCCTGATTGGCCCCGACAGGCACGTGACGCGGCAAACTCAGGACGCGCAACGAGGCTGCTGAGAGCTGTCGCGCGGAAATAGGCTGTCTATTGCCATTCTCTAACACAAACTCTAACCTTAACCAGCTCCTTAACAGCGCCTAAACTTAACCGTTCTAACCTTAACCAACTCCGAAACAATGCCTAACCTTAACCTTAACCATGCCTAACCTTAACCATAGAAAGAATATTGCCATTCTCTAACACAAACTCTAACCTTAACCAGCTCCTTAACAGCGCCTAAACTTAACCGTTCTAACCTTAACCAACTCCGAAACAATGCCTAACCTTAACCTTAACCATGCCTAACCTTAACCGGCGAAAGAATACACGCTAAAAAAAATCACGTTAAAAAAAAAAATTTGATGGGATTCGAACTCGTCAACAACGGACCGCAGTACTGCAGGACCGCTGCTCTGCCAGGTGAGCTGAAGCGCCGAATGAAAATCATGGCGGATTAGGACGGTTACATAATTCCGCAAGCTCTGCCGCTCCGCAGAGAAAGTTGCGCGTCACGTGCCTGTCGGGGCCAATCAGGCCTACCCCGGAAGTAACTTACAGTTGCGGAACAGTTACAGGCCTCCGGGGAAGAGGCACTGAACCCATACACACTCAATAATCGAATCGAATACATATACAATAGAATAGGACACCTTCTAGAGGGTCCACTCACTTTGACAATCTGAGGAGGAAGGCTCTGTACTCTGATGGAGGCTCCCTCACATGGAAGAAGGAGTCCGAACTCACAGAAGGCCCGAAATAGGCGCTTGGTGAGGAGGAGCCCTGACCACCCCCCTGAAACAGATCCATCACATGGACCTGAACAGCACACGGAAGTCCTACCAACAGAGACGCGCACAGTGACGTACTCTATGGCGGGGGAATTCCTGCGGTGCACACGCCCAATATACCAGGCCGTGGGACCAGGAAACACCCTCCCCCCCCCCCCCCCCCCCCCGTAACGTGCCGAACCGCCACGTGACGGGAACCTTGAAGGACAGGGGGTGTACCCCTGACCGACAGAAACAAGGAGGAGAGGAAAGGTTACCAGTTCACCCCTTTACGACCCCACACCCATGATACGATGTAATGACAAAAAGAGAATATGACACAGTCATAGTCAGCTCTATGAAGCGTTTGACAGCTCCACACAGCGCATGAGCTAACCTGCTATCTGATTTTTACTAAGGAAAAAACACAGAATAGAGAGGGCTCTAAGAGCCCCGGTCCAACATACACATGTGCTTCTGTGGCCAGTCCAACCCAGTTGTAGGTCACATGACACACACAACCCATCATCACCTACAAAAAATGGCAAAAACACTCTACAGAGGAACGCCGTTTTTCATAATGAGAGAATACATAATTCTCGATTAGTATCGGCCACAGGCCTTGCTAAGCACACACGACAGCGACCAAACAATCTTTTCTTTTGGGAAAATAAAGTTTCTCCAGCAGTTTTAGCACAACCTCAGCAATCAAGCTAAGGGTTACATCGCATCCCTACCACACAAAAGACACAATTTAGTGCACAACATGTCTGATAGGAGCATGAAAAAGTCCCCAGGGAACCGGGGGGAAACACAATCCTCCTATTTTACCCTTAATACGGCCAGTTAAAACAGGAAAACCTGTTAATATGCGAACACACTGTTCATTGTCATCACAGGCTGAGAAAAGAACATTCTTTTACTCACTTGTCACTAAGCATAGCTTCATAGGTTAGTTACCTTAGTTGTGAGTACACGGTACATATAAACACCATGATGTTTCTCACACAACAACCAGATCATTTTCACAACTGTAACAACCCGATTTGCACGGAGAAGCTAACTGCCAGTGACAAAGACAGTCCACACATAACTCGCGTCGTATCCTAAATGCATTGCAGCAACACACGTTTTGGGAAAACATCGTTATTCACAAAACATTTAGAAAAGTAAAACCAGAAGACGTGTTATAAGGTCTGGTCAAACCTTGTCCTACGTAGATCAGCGAAGTGCAGTCAAGATACCGTAGGAACACAGCCGCTCCTGTGTTGTTCGAACTGGGCAGCGTCGCCGCTCCAACCCGCACTACAGTCCTCTTTGTTGACGCAATCCCCGTCCAGGCTCAGGGCAGGGTCGACGAACATCCCCTGTCAAGGATGACGTCGTAGTCAAGAGTGTAAAACATGTTATAATCAAAGCACGTTCAACAGAGTAGCATTAAGCTAACGGCCGCTCCAACCGTTCGGGCGCTACTGCCCCTGCTCGCGAGACGCCGAGCTAACGGCGCACGCGACCAGAAGTGAGCTTGCGGCGGCGCGCGAGGAGCTAAAGCTACCCCGCGCCAGGCCTTGGCCTATAGCAGCAAGCTAACGTTACCTAGTGATCACGACATGCTAGCGCCGCAGCTAACAGCTGACTGGCTAACAGTAGGCCCAACCTAAGTAGGCCATGCAGCGATCCCAGCAGGCTAACGCAGCAGCTAACAGCTGACTGGCTAACCGTAAGCTAAGCAGCTATCACCTGAACATGTATACAATGACATAACACTCACCCAGACAGGCCGCCGTTCTGAACCTCTCCTCACTTTTTAAGAGAAAAGAGAAACAAGATGTCAACACTGCTTTACAACGGTGATTTTACCAACACCCGACGGAATCAGCACAATACCAAACTGGCCTGTGTAGCTGACTTGAACATGGATCTGCCGCTATCGCACATCCATGCACATATCTCCTCGTGAAGGAATACTCTCATTTGGATATGAAAGAAGGGGCTTAAACACGGGACAGAGAGATATCCACTCGTCCAGAACACACAGGGATCACCAGTGTTAATGGTCGCGTCCCACTAGTTAAAACTACAATGGTCTTCAGACCAAGGCCTTCTGTCGCCTAGGTGGCTGAACAAAGGACCCTAGCCTGGGGCCGGTTTCCATAAACATTGTCAAGTAGCCCCCATAGCACTAACAGACAAGTGAAGCCCGCCAGCAACAGTACTCACCCAACCTGAAACCCACCGCTTCTCACAACAGCGGCGCGTCCGACAGTTCAGTTTGTTTCACCCCAACAAACACAGCAAGGAACTGCAGTTGAGAAGCATGCAGCGGCGTGCTCCCAATACGAAAACCGATGGAGGGTTTTTAGAATGATCATCATCTTCCAGACACTCCAGTACGAAGACAATATCGCTGTATTTTCTCGAAAATAGTGAGAGAGAAAATAAAGATATGATGTCAACGTATCCTTGTTTCCCAAAGCTGCTCCTAATCCTTTCTTCCATCATGGTGTCAAGTGTGGGGATCTACCGAGGCACTTCTTCCTTGTAGTGAAAGCGAGAAGGAGGCGAGTGGGTGGCCCCACCCCTGCTTATATGGGTAAGCTGATAGGGGTGTGGTCAGACGAATATTGAGATTCAAGGTACATTTGTGGTCTTTATTCAGTGCGCGTGCACATATGCGAGATAGTGCAGAGAGCGATGCCGAGCGAGAGCGTATACGAGACAGAACTGCCATGCAGTTTGCCCGTCTCATACCACTCTCTGCCACCACTCTAAGCCTATGGAGATGTTCACCTTCTTTGCAGGGCTATAACTTTTTAAATTGTATTGCTAAATTGACATTACTATGGCCCATTCAACATCGATTATCTATCGTTCAGGATGTAGGAACGTTATACTTTTTCATTCATAGATTCATACGAAAATACCGTCTAGAATATAAATATGTTTTTATCGTTTTCTGCAGTAATTCCTAGAACGCTAGTTATAGGCCTAAACGCATAATATAGATTATCGATTGCAGTTTATTCGTGATACACGCTATATTAAAAAATCCAACTGAATACGATCCTAAACGTTATGACTCATCATGCGCGGATGAACGGGGGGGGGGGGGGTCGTTTATAATTCTGTGATCGTCAGTAAATGCTTTATGTAGTATGGGTGATATATTGATCAGAGCGGTTTGCATTAATAATAATAAACAATCACGCTGAAAGTAACGTTACTGTCCTCTTACCGTTCGCCGATGAGACTGGAGGAAAAAGATCCCACTTATTTGACGTTGATCGACTAGATCCATTTCCGGTTTGTATGGCGAAATAAACGCCCAAATCATATCGATTATTGAGTTATGGCAGCGATCCATATACACGGATGTGTGTCTAGAGTCTCGCAACAATATGTGACTGCCGGACGCATTTCCCAGATGCACGGAGATCACCAGAGATCCATTTCCGGTTGTAACTCGCCCGATCGTCCACCAGGTGGCGGTATTGAAGCGTTGTACGGTTGTGCCGAGTCCCACTGTCTCAGCCGAGGCTGGGTGAGGGAATTATGAATACCATGGCGAAAAAATGAAATATGATCTCAATAACGTTGTACGCCATGGAATGGCGGAATTCGCATGACCTTGAAACCCGTCGTAAGCCGTTTTTGGCGGTGGATGTGTTAACACTTTCCGTGCCGGCCGTGTTTTCCTATTTACCCCCTTGAATGCCGCCACCCACTTCAATGATAGCACTCTCATATTTGTGAACGCATAATCTACGTCTTAAATCTTTGCAGGGCTATAACTTTTTAAATTGTATTGCTAAATTGACATTACTATGGCCCATTCAACGTCAAGTATCTATCGTTTAGGATGTAGCAACGTTCTACTTTTTCATTCACATATTCATACTAAAATACGGTCTAAAGTATAAATATGTTTTTAACGTTTTCTGCAGCATTCGGCAGAACGTGAGTTATAGCCATAAATATTAGATCATCAAATGTAGTTTGATACCGATTGACGTCAGATAAAAAATTTCAATTGTACAAGGTCCTAAACGTCATGCCTCATCATCAGATTAGCCCCTCCCCCTCTCAAGGAGTTTATCCACGAGAAAAGGAACACTGGATTAGCCACTAGATCAAACACCAGAGGGGATTGTGAGGTCCATTTTAGAAAGACCGCCTTCAGCAAAAATTGTCTATCGATAAAGGGAAGTGGAACATGGAACAGCCTTCCGGTCCCCTTAAGGGAATGTCCCACCCTGTCCACCTTTAAGGGCCAACTCAGGAAATGGCTGTTAGACAGCAAAATATGCACTCATTAGGGATGTTAGTGATGTTGTACTGACTGAATGTCATGTTAGTGTGGTCATGTCAGTGATGTCAGTTTTTATGAATGAACGTTGTATGGTCCGTTTTGTGTTTGTTTTATGTTAGGACTACGGGTGGAAATTAGCCCTGTGCTATTCCCGGCATATTTACGTCCTTATCATGCTGTGATGTTATGCATACACATGTAAATGATGTTCATTAATTTGCCTTGTCCTTAATAAACAAATCTTAAATCTTAAATCTGCTGGTGACCGGAGGGGGGGGGGTTATAATCCGTGGCCGACGTTAAATCATTTATGTAGTATGGGTGATATGTTGATCAGAGCAGTTTGTATGTATAATAATAATCAAACACGCTGAAACTCACCGCAGCTTCCTCGTAGCGTTGGGCGATCAGCGTGGAGCAAAAAGATCGTTATTATGGGATGTCGATTTTGTTGGTCCAGTTCCAGGTTGTGTAATACTATATACGTCCAAATCATGTTGTTTATCGAGTTATTGGCAACGGATCGCTATCCAGTGTATCAAGCTGGAGTCCCGGGAGCGATAGCGAGTGGCCGGACGAAATATGGGTGAGCACCACTTCCGGCCGCTCATTTCCCGGTTTGGCGATTCGCCGATCGGCCACCAGATGGCGGTCTTGAACCATTGGAGAGTTGAGAGGAGATCTACAGGAGATCTCAAGTCTCCGTGGGTGAAATATGATTGCCATGACAGATTTTTGAAATATTGATCTCAAAGACGCTGTACGACGTCATTGGCAGATTACGCATGGCGAGGAATGACGTCTAAAGTCGTCCTTGGCGATTAAAGGGTTAATAAAGCTATTCCCACACGATAACACGGGTTGGTCTGACAGAAAAGTACTCTAGCGTCTTCATACGGGCATGCCCTGGTCTGAAGGCACGTCCACCTGAAACGTGACAAACGTGAACGTCATCCCCTCGCGGGATTGATTGATTGATTGAAAATTGTATTAACAGAGCGGGCACGTTCGAATCCTCTATATTAGTGTATCTAACATTTAGCACTTTAATAGCAACTTATTTAATAGCAACTTATTTTTCGCCGGCGGGACATTTACTGAGGACCAGCACAACACCACTGTGGATATTATGATTTAACAAATCTATCTGTCCAGGAGGATGACCACATTATTGCAGTTAAGCAGTTAAGCAGGCAGCCTAGCAGTTTCTAGCTTGGATGCTAAACTACTAACGTTATCAGGCTAGCTTGGATGCTAACTAACGTAAGCTGGTCATGGTTCATGGTGACTAACGTGAGCTGTTTGTGTTATAACGAGACAGCAAATGAATGAATGAATGAAAACTTTATTTAACAGATTGCAGAATGGGCACAATACAGTACGGCTCAATACACACTTTAAGGACCAGCCACGTATATATACGTGTTTCGGTGCCATGCATTGTGGACCAGAGGCACGTATATAGCCGTGGTTGTTATTGTTTTATTCCATATTAATAACCGGATCAAGATCCCCGATCGACTCTGCAGATCTACCCGCCTCTGTGGAATCGGCAACATGCATTACCGGCCAGATCCTCTTAGGGGCGCCATCGCTCCACTGCAGTATCATTGTGGGCGAATGGATTTTTTCTTTTTTACCTTCCAATGCAGTATCATATTACCCTGATCCCGAAGCAACAGCATGCACAGTTGATTACGCTTCGAATCGCATATTTCACCATGGAATAAGGGGATTCCCAGATAGCAAAAAATTAGTGAATCAACGTTGAAATAGGGTTCAGCAGAAATATTGAATCTATGTTGAAGCCTGACATCTAAATTATATAGATCGTTGTCTATGACCCTAACGTTGAATCAACGTTAGGTGTCAACCATAGCTGATACTATATCAATGTTGATTCAACCATCATCTAAATGGTAATCTACATGCACATTTTAGTTGATTTTATATTGAATCAATGTTAGACATCAATGTTTATTCAACCATAATCTAAATGGTAATCTACATGCACATTTTAGTTGATTTTATATTGAATCAATGTTAGCCATCAATGTTTATTCAACCATAATCTAAATGGTACTCTACTTGTACATTTGTAACTTGTACATCTACTTGTAACTTGTAAAGTTAAGGAATCAATACTGATTAATGTACATTTTACATTAAAATATTGCTGCTGATATGTATACATCATAACATTACATGTTTTTTTCCTGCTGTTAAACACACTATTGTTAAATAAATAATAATAAAATTCTTATATGACCATATTTCCAAAAATGTGTGAACAAAAATGACAACATGGCTTTTAAAATGAAAATTTATTTTTTTCTAGGGTATCAGAACGATAGGTTATGTAGATAACCTAGTTATATTAGTATTGGCTAAGCGTCCCGCTCTGAGCCTTACGAGATACTCCTATCTCCTGTGATACCTAATGTATCTCCCACGAACAAAAAACACATGCACCCCACCTGTATGGGGCCCCGCCCCTTATGGTGGCACCGCCCATATAACCATGACCCTGGTCATGAAACACCCTTCCTCGCCAAAACCCGTCCCAGGAAAAGATCCCTCAAGAGGGAACTCAGGGCGCGCAGAGCGGGACGCTTAGCCAATACTAATATAACTAGGTTATCTACATAACCTATCGTTATATTTCGTATTGCATCGCGTCCCGCTCTGAGCCTTACGAGATAATGGGGAAGAGCGGGCGCGAGACCCGACAGATGTACCCCCTGAGGACCCGTAAGCCCACATCAAGGGGTGCGGGGAGCCCTGTCACCCCATCCTTCCTAACGAAGGGGGGGCGCAGTCAACTCCACCTGAATGCGAACAAGAGGGAGCCAGAACCCCTTGAACACACCGTACAGGCGGAACCACGTGTGACTCAACACACTGCGGCCCATACCCATACACTCCTGCTACCCGACCAAAGGACGGGAAGCAGGAAAGGCCACAGACCCCAGAACCGCCTGGGAGACAGAACCCCCGGTCATGTCCATGAGGAAAAAAACCTTACAAAGGAGCCCGGGGAGGACCATGAAGCTGCAGCACAGATGGCCTCCACCGAGGCCCCACCCAGGAGAGCGGCAGAGGCAGCCACCCCACGAGTGGAGTGCGCCCTGACGCCCCCAGGGGGATCCTGCCCAGCCAGCGTGTAGCAGAGGGTAACACCCTCGCACAACCAATGGGACAGGCGCTGCTCCGACAGTGCCTTACCAGCACGAGCCCCACCGTAACAGACAAAAAGCTGGTCGGTAACCCTGAAATCCTGAGTACGGCTGAGGTAAATCCCCAAGCACGGACTGGACATGACAGGTGAAGGCCCGCATCTAACTCACCAGTGTGAGGAGGAGGACGAAACGCCTGAACCACAATATCCCGGGAGCGGAAGGAACTCCGGATATTCTTAGGCACGAAAGCAGGATTAGGTCGCAGAGTGACACCGCAATCGGTCCGAAAAGACAGGCACTCTGGACGTACCGAGAGAGCACAGAGCTCACCTACGCGTTTAGCGGAAGTGACAGCCAGAAGGAACGCGGTCCTGAAGGACAGCTGTCCCAACGGCGCCCGCTCGAGCGGCTCAAACGGGGCCAAGGACAACCGACCGAGGACCAATTGAAGATCCCAAGTCGGAGCCAAGGAGCGTTGCACCGGCTTAACGCGTCGAGCGCCAAGCAGGAAACGCTTCACAAGAGGGTGGCTGAACAAGACATCCCCTCAAACCCCTCATGATAGGAGGATATAGCTGCTGCATATACCCTCACCGTCGAAGCCGACAGTCTATCAAGGAGAGACTGGAGGTAACTAAGGACAGCAACCAGGGGGCAGGAGACTGAGTCCTGGCCCCCCGCCTTACACCACACTTGGAACATATGTCATCTGCCCGCGTAAGCGCGACAGTGGAGGGAGCATGCGCATTCCAGATGGTAACACCATCAGGATCAAGGACCTGCGCCCCTCAACGTACCCGTCCCAACAACTGACCTAACAGATGTATGGGGAAGAATCCCTGGCGGCACGGCATCGGTCCCAGACCTGCCTGGCCATGTCCAGACGCAATCCTCACCCGTCAGGATGAGGGCCGCCCCGCGACAGTACACCTGCACCCACATTCTCCCTGCCGGGGATGTGGGGAGCCCTTAGGCCGCGCAGATGGAGGACGCCCATAGCCAGCCGCCCGCCGCCTGGTGCAGACAGGGGGAGCGTACTCCTCCCTGTCTGTCGATACACGACACTGACGTCGTATCGTCCGTCCTGATCAACACCATTTGTGGACCAGAAGGACCGCTTTCAACACCAACACATTGAACGTAGCGCAGACCGGGCAGCATGGTTTGCCAGCTGCCCCCTACTGCGTTGGCCCGACGCGTCACCAGCGAGGGAGGCGTCGGTGAAAACGCGACGTGAGACAGCGCCGTAACCGTCCTAGGACGGAACCTCCCGAGCGTGTTGACAACACGCTCTGAGATGGATGCCCATAGCCCTCCAACCGTTGACTGGGAAGAGGAATACTCTACATCCAGTCTACAGCAACCCCAGGCTGGTAGAGACCTGCCTGGTACGAGACCTGACGATCCACCTTGACCGCGAAGGACCAGAACGTCATCAGGGCAGAACACTCCGTAACCCCGGATGACGCAGAGGCCCCAGTGCGGCCTCCACGCACTTGGTGAAGATGCGGGGAGCCAGAGAAAACCGAACGGCAGCCTCTGGTACTCATACGCTAACCCTGCAAAGGAAGCGTAGGTAAGCCCTAGGATGGAAGATCGGGGATGCGCATACGCATCCTACAGGTCTATGGAGGAGAACCAGACCCCCACCTGACAGTGTTCAACAGGTAGGAGACGATCCAAAAAATGCTGAACCTTCCCATGGGACAGGTCCAGCCTGGGTCTTACACCCCTCCCTCCCGACTTCTCGGGCAGAGAACACCGGGAGGAGAACGCCACGACGATGGCTTGCTTCGTCCACAGAGATTGGATCTTGTCGACCAGAGCTGTCCCTGCTGGAGACCCCGACAACAGGGTCTGTACCAAACCTGAAAACGGGTGGGGTTGTGTAAACACAAGTCCCCGCCTCACCATTCTCTCCATCTACCTCGACATATGGTACTGCCGTAGTCATATGTGACGACACTCCCAACGCACCCGCCGTCACGTGGCGCAGGTCCGCCAGGAACTGTAGATAGTTGGCCCGGTCCCCCCCGCTGTGCGAAGACAACCCTGGAATCGTGCGAGGAGCGCGTTCCGTGTCGGAACACCTGACCCTGACACCACCCACGAGGCAATCGCACCCAAGGGGGAACCCCGACAGAAAAGGGCCTGTCTGATACGGGGGGCTTCCGATCAAAAAAGCCCCCCCCAGTGAACACCCCTCCAGAACATGCTGAAGGAGTTGTTCTGCAGCCGGACATGCAAGGTGTAAGGCCCCCATGGGTTCCTACACACCGTAGCCCTGCAGTGATATCACTACCACCCCAAACCATGTGAACTGCGACCACTCTCTCTTCTTCTGGCTGCGCGGTGTGAGGCGGTGTAGGGCCTAGGACAATACCGCCCGCGCTCCAGCAGAAGACCAAAATCCCCTGCGGAGAGGGGAACCCTGAGCGGTTATAGCTTGCGGCTGGGTCAAAGCTAATAACGTCAACATCCTCAACGGAGTGGTTTACCAACACCGTGCGCGATGTGTCGACGTCGGCCGGCCCTCAAGGCCCCTCCACCAGACACCATTTCTTTAATAGAAAAAACACCAATTCGAACACAGTTCTAATCGTTGCCAATTCCATACCGTGGCGGTACAAGCCTTAACAGCCCACCAGCCACTCGCCAGGCCGACCCATGGTGTCGGCCGGGCGGGGCATTGTTTCAATATATCAAAAACAAAGGACTGACGTTAACATGGAGCACCAGTGGTGATTGCAAACAGCACCCTCCACTGTGGTGTGGACCATGAAAAGGTTAAATGAATAAAAGAGCTAAACCACAAAAACTGTAGAATGAGCAAACCCATACACACAAAGTTTAAGGGGAGACGGACCAGACCCGTCTTCATTCAAAATATTCACAACAGAACACCAGCCCTAGTTTAGCCCATTTACCAAAAAAGGTAAACAAAGCCCCCCCCCCGCACTACTCCCCCAGTATACCGATTGACCGTCAGTATGAATGGTTTGAGAGGAGAGAAAGCTTGTAGCAAGACAGACCTTCTCATAGCAGAGTGACAAAATGAAACAATAGCCCCCTACACAGGGCCGCCCCAGGAGATGGGGGGCCTCGCGTCTAAAAACGCACAGGGCCTCACATTTCTCCCAAGCGGCCCTGCCCTTACACTACTGCAGCCTAACGCCAGGCAATGTGGAACCCAAGACAACAATTGCCTGTGCACAGACACGCAACATGTTTACCATGTCGGCTGGACCCATAGCCCCACTACCCGACGCCAACCCAGATGGGAACACCGTTCAACAAACCCCGCCGGAACACAAGGTAATACCTGGCTAGAACCTAGCCACGACCTACCCCGTTGTCAACCCATTTACCCGAAAAAGGTAAATAGAACTCAAAACCCCACAACAGCTACCGACTGACCTTCATTGATGAACCGGGCAAGAGGCGGGAGAGTGACAACATCTCACGGCGGAGACATTAAAACAGCATAGCAATTAGCAGTAGTGATAGCATGCGGCAGTAGCGATAGCATGTTAGCATAGCTTTAGATGTTTTAGCAGCACGCCCAAGACAGCTTGGAAACCGTTCCCTGCAGAGAACGTTCACCAAACCATCTTGCCCCTGGCGCCAACACACAACAAGGTTGTGTTAACAACACAAACCAGCATTACTAACACTAATACCCATGCCTGAAGACACAGGGCCTACCTGAGTACAAGCTGGCCCGACAGCCAGCCTAGTACAGCTGAACCTCGATGTGCAGTCATCAAACGAGGAACATCACAGGCCCGTCGTGTCGCCGAAAACATGCGTCGAAGATGCCAGGGGCCAGCAACCTCCGGTAAGCTTCCAACATTATTAATCTTCCTTAATCTTTTCATTCCGCTAGCTCGTATGGTGCACGCATCCAATACGCTGGGACGAAAATAGAGGAAGGGTGTTTCATGACCAGGGTCATGGTTATATGGGCGGTGCCACCATAAGGGGCGGGGCCCCATACAGGTGGGGTGCATGTGTTTTTTGTTCGTGGGAGATACATTAGGTATCACAGGAGATAGGAGTATCTCGTAAGGCTCAGAGCGGGACGCGATGCAATACGAAATATAACTTCCAGTGACTAAAACTTTACAAAAAACAAATAACAGACCTTATAACAGGCTTTCATTAACAATATAGCCACTGCCAGAATAGTGACACACATATTGTGTGTGGTGAGCACACGCATTCATGCACAACGAAGACAAGATTGCAATCATTTTAACTATAAATTTATGAGCTCAAAGTATGAGCTCACTACTGACTGAAATGTCCAACAAAAAGCATCAATTGTCAAATAATATTGATCACATTAACTAGACTAGATGTTTGAGGAAATTAGAAAGGGAACAACAACTTAACCCTTGTGTCTGATCAGATTCGTATTTGTTTGATAACTTTGCAGTGATGAGCCAACATAATATGTGTCATAATCTTTTAATTATCTTGTTTTTTTTTTTTTTACTCTTCATAAATTGTTTATTCCACTTCAGCCCAATCATAACCACCACATATTCTTTTTTTTGTCATATTTAACAACTCTTTTCAGAAAAGTGGGAGTATTTCATTACAAAAATAATATAAAAAATGGTTATGATCAGGGCTGAAGTTGAATAAAATATTTATGGAAAAGAAAGTGGGAAATTATTTCAACATAATCTTTTTATGGAGTTTTTCAATTTAGTCCCCTAATAAGAGTATAATACTTTAGTTTTCAGACACAAGGGTTAAATATAAACAATGGCATAGGATTTGAATTTAAACACAGTGGAGCTTAGATGATCTACAGTTGTCCACGACTTATCCTCCAAGGCATCTGCTATATAATAATCTTCAGATTTACTTAAGTGTTATTAGTAGGTTACAGCAGTAAGCATTAGTTTGCTCAGTCAATTATGGCCAATTCGTTTTATATTGTTTAATACAGTTAAATAAATAGATAAATGAAGCAATTTATTTTGGATTACCCCCCCCCCCCCCCCCCCCCCCCACTGTACCGAAAATAATACCGAACCGTGTCTTCAAAACCGAGGTACGTACCGAACCGTGGATTTTGTGTACCGTTACAGCCCTAATGTTTCTATAACTCTCTCCCATATAACTCTCTCCCATACCCTTAACACCAACCGCTGAAGTGCCCTTGAGCAAGGCACTAAACCCCCAACTGCTCCAGTGGAGTTGCTCAGTGGCCAACAGTGTCAGACTGTGGTTGTACTGGGGCCTAACAAAATTAATAGTTGGTTTCAGGTTGGTTGTCAGTTTGGCCATGGGTAGGTAGGGAATTTATTTAATTTTATTTTTTTATTTTATTCTTTCCCACGGCGACTATAGATAGGGAATTTCTTTATTTAATTAAAATGTTCACAACAACATGGATGCATGTACTCTGCCAGCATGTTTAATATCCATAATACTAAATGTTTGACTAAGATTTCTATGAAACTTTATTAAAAAATTTTTTTTTTTTTTTTTTTTTTTTATAATTTTTTCTAAAAACTCATAAAATATATTGGGTCGCACCTAAATCGGCAGGGTCGGTCGGCAACCTGAAACCAACTATTAATTTTGTTAGGCCTGGGCAGCTCCCAGGTGTGAATGGAACTCTGTGAATGTGAAGCAGGGCGTAGCTGAAAAAGAGCATCTGTGCTCAGCGAACCTACCCTGGGTAAATAAAGGTTAAAATAAAAAAAATAAAAAATAAACACTGCAAGAACAGGCTGAAGCATAAGTCATTCAAGTAGATGCCGTCCATGGAAGAACAGTGTCCAGGGTAATTCCTTGTACTGTATGAACCAGGGAAACAGTGTGCTGGGGTACCCCAAGTTTGACTCTGGTTCGCTTGACAATTAAGTTTGGGTCACTTCGGTTCCAAGAACAGGCTGAAGCAGCATATTCAAGTAGATGCCGTCCATGGAAGAACAGTGTCCATCAGGGTAATTCCTTGTACTGTATGAACCAGGGAAACAGTGTGTGCTGTGCTGTGGTAGCTGTGCTGTGCTGGGGTACCCTAAGTTTGACTCTGGTTCACTTGACAATTAAGTTTGGGTCACTTCGGTTCCAAGAACAGGCTGAAGCAGCATAAGTCATTCAAGTAGATGCCAGGGTAATTCCTTGTACTGTATGAACCAGGGAAACAGTGTGTGGTGTGCTGTGCTGTGCTGGGGTACCCTAAGTTTGACTCTGGTTCGCTTGACTTAAGTTTGGGTCACTTCGGTTCCTTGAGATGCCTCCCTCCCGGTCTGGCGCATAACGAAGCCACTTCTTGACAGTTTCGCTGTAGTCCTGGTCGGTCAGCTTGGGGTCAAACTGTCGAGCAGCAGCTGATAGACACAAAAATAAAAAAGGGAGGAAGAGAGGTGGGTGAGATGATGTACGATGATAAGAGCACCCGGCCCTCACTTCACACGAGTGCGATTTTTTTTAATCACTCAATTACTCACTCTGTAGGTCTACAGTAACAAGCTACAGTCAGCATCCAGTTAGACTGGACAGGAAAGAGAATTAAGCAATCGCCTAGCCTGACACCATCTAGGCAATACAATGTGTATCCATGCACTTCTAGATCTATCACAGTGTTTAGAGGGTCTATCACACCCTCTAAACACTGCTAGACCCTCTAAACACTGTGACAGACCCTCTAAACACTGATAGACCCTCTAAAGACTGTGATAGACCCGACAAACACTGTGATAGACCCGACAAACACTGCTAGACCCTCTAAACACTGTGATAGACCCTCTAAACACTGCTAGACCCTCTAAACACTGTGACAGACCCTCTAAACACTGATAGACCCTCTAAAGACTGTGATAGACCCGACAAACACTGTGATAGACCCTCTAAACACTGTGATAGACCCTCTAAACACTGTGATAGACCCTCTAAACACTGTGATAGACCCTCAAAACACTATGATAGACCCGACAAACACTGTGATAGATCTATCACAGTGTTTAGAGGGTCTATCACAGTGTTTGTCGGGTCTATCACAGTGTTTGTCGGGTCTATCACAGTGTTTAGAGGGTCTGTCAGTGTTTAGAGGGTCTGTCCCAGTGTTTAGAGGGTCTATCAGTGTTTAGAGGGTGTGATAGACCCTCTAAACACTGTAATAGACCCTACAAACACTGTGATAGACCCTCTAAACACTGATAGACCCTCTAAACACTGTGATAGACCCTCTAAACACTGATAGATCTATCAGTGTTTACAGTGTTTGTCGGGTCTATCACAGTGTTTAGAGGGTCTGTCAGTGTTTAGAGGGTCTATCAGTGTTTAGAGGGTCTATCACAGTCTTTAGAGGGTCTATCAGTGTTTAGAGGGTCTATCACAGTGTTTAGAGGGTCTATCAGTGTTTAGAGGGTGTGATAGACCCTCTAAACACTGTAATAGACCCTACAAACACTGTGATAGACCCTCTAAACACTGATAGACCCTCTAAACACTGTGATAGACCCTCTAAACACTGATAGATCTATCAGTGTTTACAGTGTTTGTCGGGTCTATCACAGTGTTTAGAGGGTCTGTCAGTGTTTAGAGGGTCTATCAGTGTTTAGAGGGTCTATCACAGTGTTTAGAGGGTCTATCAGTCTTTAGAGGGTCTATCACAGTGTTTAGAGGGTCTGTCACAGTGTTTAGACGGTCTGATACAGTGTTTAGAGGGTCTGTCACAGTGTTTAGAGGGTCTATCATAGTGTTTAGAGGGTCTATCAGTGTTTAGAGGGTCTGTCAGTGTTTAGAGGGTCTGTCCCAGTGTTTAGAGGGTCTATCAGTGTTTAGAGGGTGTGATAGACCCTCTAAACACTGTAATAGACCCTACAAACACTGTGATAGACCCTACAAACACTGTGATAGACCCTCTAAACACTGATAGACCCTCTAAACACGGTGATAGACCGTCTAAACACTGTGATAGATCTATCACAGTGTTTACAGTGTTTGTCGGGTCTATCACAGTGTTTAGAGGGTCTATCACAGTGTTTGTAGGGTTTGTAATCACTCGTTTAGCATTTCAAATATTTTAATATTTAAATAAATAAAACTTACATCAACTCCGAGCAGCAGTTTCTCCGTAGGCTCCTTGAAGTACACCATAAGGAGTGTTCTTCGAAGCCTCTGGATCATATCTGGCCAGAACTTCCCTGATCTCCGGGTTGTCCAGTTTCTGGCAGAACTGCAGGATGGTCCGTCCTCTCTGACCCAGGGCATCTTGGATCTTTTGAAGGGCATCGGTGTCTGTCAGGAGGCCAAAGTGGGAGAAACAATTAGATCTGAAATTAGTTTCAAAACGGTTGCACTGTGGGGAAAATTTAAAAGTACAGTAGATTACAGTAGATTATTATCTGTTCTTATGCATGCCTGGTGATACTAAATCCAAATTGAACTCAGGCATTTGAAAGATAATATATATATAAATGTGCGAATTGGCTATAATAAGGTCATTTATAAGCATCATATTCTATAATAATATTTCAAATTGCATTGGTCCGGATGGGAGAATTCAGTACTGCATCTACAGAACCTTCGGTTTAATCATCTTCCCTTTATTAATTTCCTTCGATTTTTTTTTTACACATGTCCTCAAGAGGGGACTGAACGAGATCAGTGGCAGTTTTTAATGTTTGGTCATTATTAGCATGGTGTTATTCACTGTCAAAGATGCAAAGAAACATCATAATTCATATTCTCATTTGTTTCATCACAATTTAAGCAAGCTTAGTAATAGACACAATATTTCTGACAATGTGAATACATTCCCTGAGGTCCATAGATGTCCATAGATACCAATAATATGCAAATGGACCTTTCGATTTTGATTACTATTATTGTGAAATAATAATTAAATGTGAAATATTGCTATGTTATTGTGAGATTACAAAATCTGATGTGATATTACAGAGGATTTTGATTACAGTATTTTATTGTGAAATAATAATTAAATTATGTGAAATCAAAGGATACTGTATGAATGTCACTGTAATATGACACTCATAGCAGAATTAGTTATCAATACCCTACCTGTATAAATGTTAAAAGTTGTTGCAAATATTTTTTTCCCCTCATAAATATACCACTATATACATTAATTTCTTATATTAGTTTTAAAATGACCATTTAACAGTTTAACAGTGCTCTGAAAATGCTCTGAGAACATGCGGTCATCATTCACTGTTTTAAGCACAAACACATTAGGGAGGGAGGGAGAGAGACAGGCCCGGTTTACCATGACTTTTTAGCAAGCAAGGTAGCAGCAATGCTAAGCTAACTGATTGTGCCAGTGTATCCTGTTAAAGAATACATCATAAGCCACATTTTGAAACGTTACTGGCGTTAGCCTACATAAAATGTATAACAGTATATACAACAGGTGGATATCACTAAACACCAAAATCAAGAAACATTCATCATAGCTAACTGCTAACGCTACTAGCTAAATTAGCTTCAGCTAGCAGGCATGAATAACGGTTAATATAATATTCTCTACCATGTAAAAACGAACACGGCACTACTCCGCTGGCGTTTGCAATCGAAAGCATACATACAACATACAACATACTCCCATAATCTAATCATCATACATTTCACATCTCTTCCCCTTGTTACACAAACATACAATATCAATATACAAATACAAACATTTGAACACAATGCCAAATATTTCCTCACCCGTTATCCATCCCCAGAGCGAATGAAAAGAAAAAACAGCGATCCGCGTTGTAACGCGCATGCGCAGAAGCGCAAACGCACAGCAACCGATGTACACCGCGACAACGTACAACTATTATCACAAAACACTCAGTTTCGTCCTAATACAATGCCACGACATCCACCGCGTCCTCTAATACTTCCTAACCATCATTTTCAAAACTCTAATCATAACACATGTCGCCCGCAAACTCACAAAACAGTCGCACGCAAGCTAACAGCCTAGCCAGCCTCATGCTCCCCTTCTTAGGTCCCACAATATGACGTCATCAACCCGCGACTGCTTCTCCATAACAACATCGTCTTACACTTATTACCGCATTAAATATAACCATTAATACGGCCACAATCACACCAACGAACCACTCGACTCGCTTCTTAACAACAATATCTTTCACAGTGTTTCGTCAAATCTCTCTCCTCGCCGCCTTAACGTCCCTAGATTTACCGCGGCTCTTCCACAGAGCTAAGCTAGTTAGCCCCAACTCCCAATATGACTCCAGTGCTTGCACATTGTATCTACCGCTTGTTACATTACTTCTTTCAATAGTTTCGCCGCACTCATTTTCACCGCGCTTAAGAGCGTTAGCCTACATAAAATGTATAACAGTATATACAACAGGTGGATATCACTAAACACCAAAATCAAGAAACATTCATCATAGCTAACTGCTAACGCTACTAGCTAAATTAGCTTCAGCTAGCAGGCATGAATAACGGTTAATATAATATTCTCTACCATGTAAAAACGAACACGGCACTACTCCGCTGGCGTTTGCAATCGAAAGCATACATACAACATACAACATACAACATACAACATAATCGACATTATTGCCATGCAGTACTCACCGATGCAGAGAGACATGAGGTAGCAGCCAGGAAGCTGCCGCACAGGTGCATTCTGGGAGGCGGGGCAGCACAAGTGCAGTGCAGTCTGGGTGATGAGACAATGACGACAGCATGTTGAGCAGCATCCGTTGATTCAACATTTATTAGATATTGGCATTTCAATCATTAAAATGCAACCACAAAACAATATTGATTCAATGATATGTTTTCAACATTAGTCAATTGCTTTAGCGGTTAATGGGTGATTCAACATCAATCGTCGACCTTAACCAAAAATCAAGCATTGTGACCATAAATCAACATTGAATTAACACCTTTTGCTATCTGGGTTTATCATCAACCAATGGACCAATCTACCAGATGCTGATCGATAATGGGGAAATGCTGTTGGGTATCCCACGGGCTGACCGTAAGACCTTATTCACCTAAATTACAGCCGGATCAGACATTGTAGTGAGACGCAAGCATTCGATCAGTGAATGTGGCTACTTACACGGACACTGTAATCAATAATAATAATCAACATCCCCCGCCGCCCCCCTTTCACCCATAGATGCTCTGGGATAGTCCGGATCATAAGCAGTTTGTGTTATTTCATTAGCATATATACAACGGAAATGCCGTTGAATATAACGTTAGTAGCCTTTAGCTCTATAACTAGCTTTCCAGAAAATATGAGACGAAATCTGCGATAAAGCTTATATTCACGGCGCTATAAAATGACAACCTATTGATGGATTTTTTTTTCTTTAAGCCATTTTGAAGGGACGGTTTATGAACTCAAGTGACAATGAGAATGGACAGATAGCAATACTATAAAGTATAGATATAGCTCTACAAAAAGACATCGGTGTGTTGACAAACCTTGGTCCTCTAGCACCATATTAGACGGGTCCCAGCGGTCGTCAAAGTGTTAAGGGGATGCAGACCAGAGAAAGACTTTCATCTTGTTTACATCAGGGTCCCCCATTTTCAATTCATATTGACATTTATGACATACACAACATACATGACATTTATGGCATAGGGACATATAGGTATTTAGTACTGACATATGCGGTATCCAACAGTACTGTTACTCATAGATCCTGACAGAGTATATACATATGATGGGGAGGAGACTGTACATTAGGAGGGGGTGGGTGGGTGGGAGAGAAATATACATCAGGTGGTGAGGAGACTGTACATTTGGGGCCAGGGGCTCGAATACGCAGTCACTTATTCCTCCATAGTAGCCAGGTTAATTTGGACATATGTACCTGTCTGCTTAGCAGCAGATTTGAGAAGGATGTGGACGCGCCGGACAAAAGCACCAAATTTTTCCCACGTGTTCCTCATCATCATAGCTTTCATTTTGGGGTAGGGGCCACGTCATCATGATGGATTTCAAGATGGCCGCCATGTAAAATCAAGGTTCTGCCCATTAATAAATATCTTGGTCCATAGCGCGCTCAATATTTGAGCGAACACAAAGGTATTGGTCCCTGTAAACTAGAGAAGCTAAACTTTCCATTGGTATCATTTTCATTAAGCCCAACTGTTGGGAAGGAGGTTTTAATAGGCAATGATTCAAAATTATGTAAAGTTTTCGCCTAGAAAAAACTGCCATGCTCATCTTCCAAAAGGTCCCCTGGCCGTTCACATGAATAGGAAAAAGATCCCACTTATTTGACGTCGATCGACTAGATCCATTTCCGGTTTGTATGGCGAAATAAACGCCCAAATCATATAGATTATTGAGTTATGGCAGCGATCCATATACACGGATGTGTGTCTCCTTCCCCCCCCCCCCTTTCCCCCCCCCCCCTCCCCCTTCTCTCTGAGTGCCCGTCTCCTGGCGCTGACTAAGGTGATGGATGCCTCGGGGTCTTGGCCAAGATTGTAGTGACTGCTCTACATGCACCTCCGAGGCCTTGGATCAGTTATTCACCGCCGTCTGTCCGTGGTCCTGTCAACTGATTAACAGTATTAACAGACTGTTAACAGATTAACAGTCAATGCGGTTTCATTGCTGGGTTAAGTACTTCTATTCACATAATACGCCTACTTCATATATCTACTCCATTCACATATATGCCTACCACTTGTATCTATTGCTATGTCCGCCTACTACAATCTCATGAGCTGTCTAACGCCTGTCCCGTCTCCCTGTCTCCCTATGACTTGCTGTCCTGGAGTGTTGACCGGAGTGTTGGACGTCCCGTGACGAAGGCCGGGAGGTTGCGACCCCCTCTGCGTGCCCCCCTGTCTCCGGAGGTCTCGTAGTGGTGACCGGAGTGCCGGATGTCCCGCGATGATGTCGGGGAGTTCGCGACCCTCTCTGCGCCGCCCCCTATCTCCCTGTCTCCGGCTGTCCCTGAGCAACGACCGGAGTGTTAAATGTCCCTTGACTAAGACGGGGAGGACGTGACCCTCTTTGCGCCGCCCCTGTGCCTCAAATAGATTCGCTATCAGCTCTATCTTTAATCTTTCAAAATGTTCAGTTGCTATCGCTATTAGCTCTATCTTTAATTTTTCAAAATGTACAGTTGCTATTGCATGCACTCATCTGTGTTCCACTACACACATGAGTGCATGCTTACCAACTGTCCGTCTGCAACACTACTATCACCAACATCTAAGAAGGGAGATCCCCCCTTGAATGGCCCTTCTAAGGTTTCTCTCCTCCACACTGCCTGTGGAGCTTTTTTCCCTATTGTTAGGTTTTAGTGAGTTTTTCCTTACCTTCGCGTGGGGTATGTCTGGGAGTGCTTGCATTCTTTCATTTATTTGCATTCATCTAAAAATGTTTGCACCTTATGGTGTTCTTGTTCTGTTCTTGACTTATTGTTATGTTTTCTTCTTGACTTGTTTAAAGAAGATCTGTACGGCCCATGGGGACATTAACGTGTGTTGTCGGGCCCTATAAATACATTTGATTTGATTTGATACTGTACCCATTCTGCAATCTGGTAATAAAATGTTCAATCAATCAATCAATCATTCCAATAACAACCGCTTACTTCATAATTCATCTGTATCGCAACCGAATCACGGATTTCGTCGAGGCAGGTAGCATTATGTCGCGAAATTTTTTATGAAATAAACAAATGTGAATTAAAGAAGTTAAAACGAAGTTTAGCCTATTAAATTGTTTTAAAAGCCTATAGCAATGACTAGGGATGCCCCGATCACGTTTTTTGCCACCGATACCGATCACCGATCGTCGTGAGCCATATCGGCCGATACCGATCCGATACCGATTGTTTTTGATTAAAAAGAAATTAAAAATTATTTTATATAAAACGTTTTTTTTTTTTTTTATATATAAAACATATATATTATATAATTAGACTTGTACTTGTATTATCTGCGAGACATCGCCACCACGTTTAAGTCAAAATGCTCGCTATCTGCAAACAGCTCCACTGTCTGCAAACAGCTCCACTGTCTGTGTGTACTCTAGTAGCCTCCAGCTCCAAAAAGGATTCTCCGGCGCTGCAGCGGGACCCTATTGGTAACGTACTGTGCTTTGGTCATTTCACATTCAGCAAGCCCTCAGCTCGAATACGCATTAAATCAATGTTATAAGACATTGATATCAAGAGCTATCTGTAGCTACTGCTAGCCGGCTAGATGACGTTAAGACAGAACTTTAGTTCAATGGGACATTTCGTTTTGAACAGTAAACTAACGTCAGCTAACGCAAGCTAACGGAGGTATGAACATGGACTACTAGACTTTCTGGATCATTTGTTGATATCAGGAGCTATCGGTAGCTAGCCGGCTAAATACCGTTAGACAATGCCTACTAAACGTGAATAGTTGACTAGGTAATTTTGTTTAAACAGTAACGATAGCTAGGTAGCTATCGTTAGCGCAGGTCGAATGCACTACAGACTCGAACAGAGGAGCCGCCTCTCTCCTTTGTTTACAAACTCTACACGGGGGCGGGCGGGGCTAGGGAGGAGGAGCAGCGGCAGTTTGCAGGTCGTGTGTGTCTGAGACAGACAGCGAGTGAGAGCTTCGCTTGATCGGTTTCCGCTATCGGTGAATATGACTCATTATCGGAATTCACAGATTGCATATTTATACTGAGTATCGGCCGATAACGATCTGTGGCCGATCGATCGGGGCATCCCTAGCAATGACGTATTTTAACGGACTGGCGAGGACTGCGAGGAGGGGGAATTGAATTGCAACCGTGTACAAGCAAAACTTTTACTGTAAACGGCGTCTAACCTGACTGCATACACGCAACATCCATTATGCTTCAATTAATGTGTGTTTATTGTATAGCAATAAGGTTGGATGAACACACACACAGAGACAGCTTCGATCGGGGTAGAAAGACATATCAGATCAACGCAAGCTTTTACTGTATATATAGTGTTCTCACCTGGTATCTGATGTAATGCAAAAGAAATTATCCAATTATCTGATCGCCATTCCAAATACTGCTCGTGGAGGTCCGTCGCACATTACAGAGCGTTACACACGAACGGGCAGCCGGGGTTACTGTTCCATGCCATCGTTGTATATGCCTACCTCGCTTGAGTATTTAAACCCTGCCCGCACGGCTCGGATCGTCCCAGAAAAGAAACTACACCATTCCTAATGGAGTGCAATACCAGCTGGAAGGCGTAGGCGGCGGTAAGAGGATCGGTAATGCAGCCTTTATCAACTATGCCCCAAAACTGTGGAACAAACTACCCCAAAACATCAGAGAAGCCAACTCACTAGACATCTTCAAAAGACAGCTTAAAACCTATCTCTTTGCTCAGGCATTCAATGTGGAGTAATGCAGGCAAATATTTGAAGATAGATATCTGCTACCACCTAGTGGCAAGGGGAAATATTACCTGCACTATTCTTACCCTGCCTACTTTTATACATTGCCTATCAAATTCATGTGTCGGTTCTATGCAAATTTTATCTCACTATGCACTGTTCTGTTGTATGTTAAATACCCTGTTGTATGTCTGTTCTATTTTATAATTTTTAGACTATTTTTAAACTGAATCATTTTAAACTATTTTTATTATTTGTATTACTGAATGAAACTGTAAATAGAGAGCCTATTGGGATGCTAGATCCTAATGTGAAACACTGTGATTTACCATACCTTGCTATCTGTCTATCTTTTTAATGCTCGCTCATGCCTGTATTTTTTACTGTTGTGAAGCACTTTGAACTGCAACCTCTGTATGAAAAGTGCTATACAAATACATTTATTATTATTATTATTATTATTATTATTATTATTATTTTGCTCAGACCCATTCCCAATGATAACATCAGGCTGGATGGATGAAAATGAATGGATATTGCTAATAAAAGAAATAACGATTAAAACCCGACTATACTCGTGATTGCGGCTGAACGGTCGGCGAGTTAACCTGACTATCATCGGGTCTGGCGTTGAGTGAGTTAAGAGGCTAGCCTAACTTAACACATTGAGTGCCAACAACGAGATTAGTCGTGCTAACTCGCCATGTGTTGAGTGCCAATGATGAGTTTTCTCATCTTTTTCTCGTTTTTGCTTTTATTAGCAATATCCATTCATTTTTCATCCATCCAGCCTGACGTTATCATTGGGAATGGGTCTGAGCTCGAAAAGGGCAAATACCGCCGCCTATCGTCTCCCGGATAGTAATGCACATCATTGGATTGGATTGGGTGGGCATGTGCATCAGAAAAAAAGTCCGGTCCGGGGTTTTCCCTTCTCTGGCAAGCAGTATCTGTTACCACATTCACTGGGGAGGCTGGGAGCAGCTTTCGATTATGTGTGTTGGACTATAACGTTGGATCAATAAACGCAATCAATATTTGGAATGGCGATCAGGAATTGGATTAATCTTTTTGCAGAACATCTGATGTGAGGTAAGGACTCTATTTTACCAGTATTGGGTTAATCAGATGTTTTTTTCTCAGCCATCTGAGTGTCTGTGTGTGTGTGTATGACGTTAGCGCTGACCAGGTCATGGATAATAGATTTTTCAGCCCGCTTCTCTAGCGTGCATAAGTACACATATACTATCGATAATCTAGCGTTTATTTGAAAACGATTCATAAATCAGCCGAAAAATTACAACGTGTTTTGTGTATTCCACTATTATCGCAGAATTTCTCTGGAATTAGTAGAACTCTCCAAAACTATACTCGTATTCAAAACGGTATAAAACGGAAATGTACCAATGAAAAAACAATCCGTTTCATACATGTTGACTGCAAGCAAGTCATTGATAAGTGAGGGGTGTTTTAGATATAGTTTAAGCCTTCACAAATTTCCCCGACCTCCCATTGACCTCAGTGCTGGCACTCTAGCCCATTATGGTCAAAGGGGCGTGGCACTCAATGTGTTAGTGATGGTGATAGATGCTAGTTGCTAACGTTAGCACCAGCAGGCCGCAAAATTCTGTGACGTGTATCAATTCGTCATCAATTTGATAGCTTGGCTTTCTTTTGCATCTTAGCAGCAAAGTATACAGGTAAAGAAGAATAGCCACCTAAAATGAAAGATTCCATTAACAGTTTGTGGTACAACCCTGGGTCTTTGAATGAAGACATTTCTGACAAACCTTGCATTTATATTTATGCCACTACTTTGTATGCAATTTATCAGAAGAGACTGACAGGCTACTGGTCACGTATAGATGTGTTTCTTGTTTACATCAGACTCAGTGTGCGCACGCATCAAGGGGGCAAACAACAGGGCATACTACAATATTATTTGCATTTGTTAGACATTCTAGCGATCTAAACAATCAAGCCATGCCAAAGCTAGATATGTAAAAGGTGAAAGACTCACAGTCACAGCCATGCTGATTTGGCTAAATGACATCCAGCCATTTTCATTTGAAATTACTTTTAATTTGTGTGCCATGGTTGTGCCATGGTTTCTCCATAGAGCCCCGTCGTACTGTTTTAGCGCAGCAGCTCGCACAGGTAGGGGGCAACTTAGTCACGTGACTCAGTTGGTATTGCTGATTGGCTCGAACGCGGTATGTTTGTATACAGCGAACAGGTCTATAGATACAACTATGAATTTGACTCTGTGGTTGGTGAATTCTTCTTTAAAAGGGGAGTTTACCGCAACAAAAAAAAAAAAACATATCCCCCCACTCACCCAGAGTGTTATCTATCCACCCTGATAGTTTCTGTGTGATTTTTTCAGAGTTTTAGAGATATCTGCTGTCACTCCAATATAACGCGAATGGCACTCCGTTTGTAGAGCTCAAAATGGCAAAGATAATACAGTACATCTGAAAAACTCAAAAGCAATGTTCTCTTTTCAGAAATCATGGTTACTCAGGATAATCCACAGACCTTGTTGTGAGTAGTTTCATGTTGAAACAATTCTCCCAACTGAAGTACACCCACCATACATTATTATGATGTTTCAGTAGAAAGTAGTCCCTACATGAAACTGCTCACAACGAGGTCTGTGGTGGATTGTCTTGAGCAGCGGGGAAGGGGAAGACTATTCTTGGGTCTTTTTTGTTGTTGTTGCCGTTTTAGTTTAACCAGAGATAATTCTCATTGGATCATCTTGAAGGAGGGCTGTATCCTGAGAGCATTGACAGCCATCACTAGCCTCAGAAACTCAGAAATTATACTTAAGTGAAAGTATGGGTACCGTCTCAAAATCGTACTCGAGTAAAAGTCAGAGTATCTGGCTAAAAACACACTTGAGTAAAAGTAAAAAAGTTTCTACTTTTAAATGTACTAAAAAGTAAAAGTAAAAACTTTTTTTCTGACTGTCTATTCTTCTGATAGCAGGTGTTTAATCAAAGATCCCCGCTTTCTGGTCTTGCACAAGGACCAATCAGCACGGGTATGTGCGGGTTCATTTTCCATTGATGGGGATTTGATTGGCTGTTTTTAAATAAAGTACGGCCGCAGGATTAATAACGTTAACGTTAGCTCGGCCAGAGAAACAAATATACTAATTAAAATGGTTTGTACTTTGTAAGTCCGCATTTTAAATGTAAGGAGTAAAAAGTAATTTTTTTTTCTTTTTTTATATTCCCCAAACCCTATTTTATTATTGGAAAGAGAAAGATAACTTGCTAACAGCATTTCCCCCTAGGGTTATTCCAGCCATTATGAATAGTGTAGGATAACACAATGATAGATCAACATTCCTCTTCATCACATTAATAAGACACAATAAAAAAGATAATGGAGGATCATTAACCCTTTCACTGCCACACGACAGAAGGTTAGCCCTTTACTATCACACAACCGACGGCGATGCTCCATCAATGCGGAGCTAATGATGCTAATGATGGAGCATCGCCGTCGGTTGTGTGATAGTAAAGGGCTAACCTTCTGTATTGTCACAGTGAAAGGGTTAACCGGCTGTCGTGTGGCAGTGAAAGGGTTAAAACAGCGATGGCTTGCTATAATGCGTCTGAAGTGTATCCTCATCTGTTCCAGTTATTCACCCAAACTAAACGTGCACTTATCATGCCATGAACGCAGCCAGTCATTCAAGCACTGTGAATCACAAAATAATTTACTCCATGTACTCCCCCTGTACTCCCAGTCCTCTCCCAGTCCTCTCCCACTCCTCTCCTGAACGTTGGATAAAGCCGTGACATCATGTACAGTAGTGGATGTGTCTGCTCCTCTCTGATGGCCACACATACAGTATTCATGATTTTATATTATGTCTAATTTATGTGTATCAGTGACTATCAAACCGTAAACAAAGAGGCCTATTAACCCTTTCACTGCCACACGACAGAAGGCTAACCCTTTGCTATCACACAACCGACGGTCGCCGTGAAGTAGCGATACGCCTGCTGCCTTCCTTGACGCTTTGTTCATCTAAAAGGCTGAGACGATATGCCATTTGGAAGAATCGATAAATCGGGACAGAATTATCAATAAATATCGATATTTTTAACTAACCTTCTGTAGTATGGTAGTGAAAGGGGGTTAACCTGCTGTCGTGTGGCAGTGAAAGGGTTAAGCCTCTGTGTATTGTCGCAGTGAAAGGGTTAACCGTTTTGGTAGTGCGGCAGTGAAAGGGTTAAGACCTTAGATCCTAATGTGAAAGATTATGTGATTTAACTGTTCTATGCCTTATTTTGACTTTGTCTATTTTATACTCATTCTATGCTTATTTTATGCCTAATTTTATGTCTGCACTTTATGCATTGCTCTTGATCTGCCAATTTTTTGCTAATTCTATGCCTATGTCTTTTGTCCTGCTGTGAAGCACATTATTCTATGAAAGGTGCTATATAAACTAAGTTTATTATTATTATTATTATTAATACAAATTGTATTATCTCTACCTCTCTCTCTCTATATATCTTATATTATATCTCTGTATATTAGAATGTATATACATATTTTTAGAATGTATATCTTTGACTGTGTATTCTTATTTATTTAAAATGTTTGACTACCTAAATGTTCATTGTGAGCGATCTGTGGTGCTGAATTTCCTTCGGGATTAATAAAGTACTTCTATTCTATCTATTATTATTACTACTATTATCATTATTATTATTATGATCTGTTCTACTTGTCACAGCAGAGCAGATCATCCATCCCTCACAGCCCTGCAGAGGGCAGGCAAGTCCTACACCATCCTCAGCGCTCAGAGACTCCCACTGTTTATCCACCTGCGCAGACACACGGCACACACTGTTTCCAGGATCTAAACGAGCTTTCCAAGGCCACTGACTGTGTTTACACGTTCGCTTCCAAGTGCACAGGTAACATTATAAGTACACTGGATCACGAGCGTACTTTAATGCATGCTGTCATTGTTGCCAATCAGTATGCCGCGGTCTCCTGATTCTAATTATGACTGCCGTCTCTTTAGCCGTGAACTTGACCTGAACCGGAACGGGGTAATAGTATAATTGTCCAATAAACAAAATGATCCTAATTCCAAATTAGTGACAGAGGCAGCATTCTAATGTGGCAAAGTTCAGCCCTGCCACGTTCAATTCACCTTTTCAGGTCCTTCCACTCCAGAGGAGGAAGTATTAATTATTCAGCTACAATTAGCATGATGTCAATAGTAATTGCCACCATTGCGGTGCTCCTCTGACATTCAAACAGCCTATTCTGAGACTGTGTTTAGTGCTTACACCTCACACATTTTAATATCCCCCCGTTTCAATCAAGTTACTGTGAGACTGTGCTTACACCTCACACATTTTAATATCCCCCCCGTTTCAATCAAGTTACTGTATGCACACACACACACATACAGCTTTCCCTCCTTCATTTAAAAAAATGTATGTATTAGAAATTCTCTCTCCGTCCAACACAACAACGCAATAAGCTCACACGAGATGACCTGGTGGCATGACCTGAAACTCAGTTTTCCGCCGTTTTCGTGTTTGACGGGAGGCCAAGAATATGAAGTCTTGAAAATATCCGTGTTTATAAGTGTGGACGGGGCCATTAGTCATGATGTCAGTGTTTTCCATAAGCTCCGGTTTCACCCGTCATTCATGGGAACACAACATGTGTTTTAAAAAACCCGGGGACCCCGAAGAGTGCTTTGCGTGTGGACGAAAGGCCAACACACACACATAGAAAAAGAGATATAAAAAAAAAATACCTGTTTATATACGTGTGGACAAGGCCTAAATTCATAGTGAAGTGTTGCATTTCTCTTCTGGACAGGCACACAGAGAGGACCCACATGGGGCTCGAGCCCATGCCCTTTAGCTCTGTCTCTAATTGAGTGACCTCCTATAATGATTGATTGATTGATTTTTATTGATCTCGAACCAACACACATAACTATCACAACAAATTTGATAAAAGCAAAAACAATATACATACACATACATAGAGTACATATATCTACATACACACATACATACAAACACATATACGTATACTAGGGCTGACCCCTATTAGTCGAATAGTCGACTAATCGATCGAAAGGAGCCGTAGTCGACTGCCAACCTCTTAGTCGAATATAAAAAAAAACAGTATAAAAAAAAAAAAAAAATCATTCTTTCCAAAAGAAAAGAGGCCTAGAATAAAATTTATTTATAGGGCCCGACAACACACGTTAATGTCCCCATGGGCCGTACAGATCTTCTTTAAACAAGTCAAGAAGAAAACATAACAATAAGTCAAGAACAGAACAAGAACACCATAAGGTGCAAACATTTTTAGATGGATGCAAATAAATGAAAGAATGCAAGCACTCCCAGACATACCCCACGCGAAGGTAAGGAAAAACTCACTAAAACCTAACAATAGGGAAAAAAGCTCCACAGGCAGTGTGGAGGAGAGAAACCTTAGAAGGGCCATTCAAGGGGGGATCTCCCTTCTTAGATGTTGGTGATAGTAGTGTTGCAGACGGACAGTTGGTAAGCATGCACTCATGTGTGTAGTGGAACACAGATGAGTGCATGCAATAGCAACTGTACATTTTGAAAAATTAAAGATAGAGCTAATAGCGATAGCAACTGAACATTTTGAAATATTAAAGATAGAGCTGATAGCAATCTATTTGAGGCACAAGGGCGGCGCAAAGAGGGTCACGTCCTCCCCGTCTTAGTCAAGGGACATTTAACACTCCGGTCGTTGCTCAGGGACAGCCGGAGACAGGGAGATAGGGGGCGGCGCAGAGAGGGTCACAAACTCCCCGACATCATCGCGGGACATCCGGCACTCCGGTCACCACTACGAGACCTCCGGAGACAGGGGGGCACGCAGAGGGGGTCGCAACCTCCCGGCCTTCGTCACGGGACGTCCAACACTCCGGTCAACACTCCAGGACAGCAAGTCATAGGGAGACAGGGAGACGGGACAGGCGTTAGACAGCTCATGAGATTGTAGTAGGCGGACATAGCAATAGATACAAGTGGTAGGCATATATGTGAATGGAGTAGATATATGAAGTAGGCGTATTATGTGAATAGAAATGGAAGTACTTAACCCAGCAATGAAACCGCATTGACTGTTAATCTGTTAACAGTCTGTTAATACTATTAATCAGTTGACAGGACCACGGACAGACGGCGGTGAATAACTGATCCAAGGCCTCGGAGGTGCATGTAGAGCAGTCACTACAATCTTGGCCAAGACCCCGAGGCATCCATCACCTTAGTCAGCGCCAGGAGACGGGCACTCAGAGAGAAGGGGGGGGGGGGGGGTTTAGAGGGGGGGGGGGAAGAGTTAGAGAGTTCCCATGTTTGTGGTGCTGCAAAGGAGCAGACATGTAGTACCCTGTAGTGCCATGTAGTACCATGTAGTACCCCGTAGTGCCATGTAGTACCCTATAGTACCCTGTAGTGCCATGTAGTACCCTGTAGTACCCTGTAGTACCCTGTAGTGTCATGTAGTACCCTGTAGTGTCATGTAGTACCCTGTAGTGCCCTGTAGTGCCACGTAGAGCCATGTAGAGCCATGTAGAACCCTGTAGTGCCATGTAGTACCATGTAGTACCATGTAGAACCATGTAGTACCCTGTACCCTAACTAAACTACCCTGTAGTAAACTACCCAGTGGTACCATGTAGTACCCTGTACCATAACTAAACTACACAGATTAATCTAAAGGTCAGTCCCCGACCAGGTGAGATCAGGGTAGGTTGAAGGAGAGAGAGAAAAGATGAGTCTTAAGCAGGGATTTAAAGGCTTCGACAGAGCAGGCGCCACGCTTCGACAGAAGCGTGGCTAACACTAATGGCACGCATACCAGAGGCTAACTGCCTAAGAAAACAGGCACAGAGGCACTGAAAGAGGATTTCACCCATCTAATGAACACACTAGACTAGACAAATATCAAGATGTATCCATCAGTGGACCAATTGCATGCTTTTGCAGAGGACAAGAAGCCTTTAGTCGACTCCTTCAGACATTAACTGCCACACAGTATGCCCATCCTTATGCCCAGTCTGCCAGTACTGTAACCCTATGGAGATGTTTACCTTCTTTGCAGGGCTATAACTTTTTAAATATTATAGCTATATCGACATTACTATGGCCCATTCAACATCGGGTATCTATCGTTCCGGATGTGGGAACGTTATATTTTTTCATTCATACATTGTCGTGTTAGTACCGTCGAGAATATAAGTATGTTTTTAAGGTTTTCTGCAGTAATTCCTAAAACGCGAGTTATAGGCCCAGACGCATATGATAGATTATCGATTAGCGTTTCTTTCCTATACACGCTATATAATTTTTTTTAAATGTATATGATCGGTATACATTATGCGTGAAGGAAAAGGGGGGGGGTCATTTATAATTCCTTGATCTTCAGTAACGGCTTTATTTACTATGGGTTGATATGTTGATCAAATGGATTGCCATGAAATGAATAAACAATCGGGCTGAAAATAACGTTATATTCCTCTTACCGTTCGCCGATGAGACTGGAGGAAAAATATTCCAAATATTTGACGTCGATCTGCTAGATCCATGACGCAATAAACGCCGAAATCATATTGATTATTGCGTTTCGAAAGCGATCCCATGCACTCGAGTGTGTATCTAGACCCACGTTACAAGATATTACCGCCGGAGGAATTTCCTCGATGCACCGAGCGCCACTTCCGGTTTGGCTTCGAGTGTAACTCGCCCGACATCCACCAGGCGGCGGTATTGAGGCGTTGCAATATCAGACAGGGTCCAACTGCAGTCCCGGAGGGAGGCTGGATGAATTACCGGTATGAATGCCATGGCGAATTTTTTTTATATTGATCCCAAAAACGAGTTAACTCGTTTCTGGCGCACAACGCATGGCGGGCAATAACGAGTATACTCGTTTTTGGCATCCAATGTGTTAAGCACCCCCACAGCCCAAATGGAATGATACAAAACATTTTTTTTGTCGACTAATAGTCATAGTCGACTATCCTTATCCTTAGTCGGGGACAGCCCTACTTTCCACCAATGCGGGTGGGTACGAGGGGAGGAGAGCGCGCCACAGAGCACAGTGCTTGAATGGCTGGCTGCGTTCATGGCATGATAAGTGCACGTTTAGTTTGGGTGAATAACTGGAACAGATGAGGATACACTTCAGACGCATTATAGCAAGCCATCGCTGTTTTAACCCTTTCACTGCCACACGACAGCCGGTTAACCCTTTCACTGTGACAATACAGAAGGTTAGCCCTTTACTATCACACAACCGACGGCGATGCTCCATCATTAGCATCATTAGCTCCGCGGATGCGGATGTGAAAGGGTAGGGTGAGGTTAGGGTTAGGTTTAGTGGAGGTCTTGAATCAGATTAGGATATAAACCATGAAGTGCACTGTATTAGAGATTTATGAACAGATTATTGGCCTTCAATAATCTCACGTTAACAACCCAATGGGGAGTGTGCACGTTGATCCAGTTGGTCCACACGGCGTGTGATGAATGTACACATGTCCAGGGAAAACGTGCGCAACCGCGGCTGTCCCACCTTCACATAGTCATAGCCTACGTAGCTTATACATACATGTTTCAGGCGGGTATTGATTTTTATTAGCCATTCTCTCCATTCACAGAGGCGAGGATGTCCCTAATAAAAGGGTACTGCACTGTGTGCTGTAGTATCCCGCTCCACTCCCCCATAATAAAACAACACTAAAAATCTGTTAGGCCTGTTTAACTCTCTCTCTCAATTCAATTCAATTCAATTCAAGTGGCTTTATTGGCATGACGCAGCTTGTACATGTTGCCAAAGCAAATGGTTGATAACATAAGCATGGATTACAAAACACATATTAATGTCATAGTATATACAAACATTTTCATCATAAAATAGAACATAAAATATTACGGCATAAACATGTCAGGTGACTGTCACTCACTGTCCCTCAGTTTGTGGCAGGCAGCAACATAGGCTGCTGCTAGCTCACAGCTTGTTGAGTCCTCCCCTAGTAGGACTGGTAGTTTTCCTGTATCTGGTAGTGCAAGAAAACCTTTTGTTATTAGTTCAAATTTTTTAAAATGCGTTTCTCTAATATCTTTATATTTTTCACATTTGGTGAGGAAGTGCAACTCAGTTTCAGGCTCACTGAGGATGCAATGACTGCATAGCCTTTGCTCTGCAGGGAGCCAGGTTTTCCTGTGCCTCCCCTTTTCAACAGCGAGGCTGTGCTCACTCAGTCTGTATTTTGTCAAGGTTCTTTTTAGTTGTTGATCAGTCACCGTGCTCAAGTAATCTGCTATGGTGTACTGTCGATTTAGAGCCAGATAGCACTGCATTTTGCTCTGTGCTTTTGTTTGTGTTTTCCAATAGGTGATGTAGTTTTGTTTTAGCTGTGTAGTAATTTGATTTATTCTGATTGGTGACGTGTTCTGTTCCTGAGGTGTGTTAAGAGAGCAGGTTTGTGGACTCAGCCTCAGGACCAGCTGGGTAAGGGGGTTCCTGATGCTCCTCAGCTCTTGGCACTGCAGGGCTTGATAATGGTACGAGAGGGGGTCACTTCGTTTTAGGTGTGTCCAAAAGTTAATTGCTCTTTTTTGTATTTTTAGTATTAGTGGGTAACGGCCTAATTCTGCCCTGCATGCATTGTTTGTAGTTTTCCTCTGGACATGTAGGATAATCTTACAGAACTCTGCATGCAGGGTCTCAATGGGGTGTTTGTCCCATTGGGTAAAGTCTTGTTTTGTAAGTGGACCCCACACCTCACTGCCATAGAGTGCAATTGGTTCAATAACACATTCAATTAATTTTAACCAGATTCGAATTGGTATTTCTGTTTGTATATTTCTTTTTATGGCGTAGAAAGCCCGGCGTGCTTTCCCTCTCAGCTCATTGACTGCTTCCTTAAAATGTCCAGTTGAACTTAGTTTTAGGCCTAAATAGGTGTAATGTGTGCAGTACTCTACATGTTTTGTACCAATTGAGAACTTTGGTAGGACGTCCTGAGATCTGGATCTTTTTTGGAATATCATTATTTTGGTCTTTTTGGGGTTTACTGCCAGGGCCCAGGTCTGACAGTAATGCTCTAGCAGGTCCAGGCTCTGCTGTAGGCCGTCTGCTGTGGGGGACAACACAACCAGGTCATCTGCAAAGAGCAGGCATTTCACTTCCCGATTGTGGAGACTTACACCGGGGGGCAGAGGACTTTTCTAGTATATTAGCCAATTCATTAATATAGATATTGAAGAGTGCCGGGCTGAGGTTGCAGCCCTGACGAACGCCTCGCCCTTGGGTAAAGAATTCTGTTCTTTTTTTGCCAATTTTTACACTGCACATATTACCATTATATTCCTATCTCTCTCTCTCTCTCTCTCTCTCTCTCTCTCTCTCTCTCTCTCTCTCTCTCTGTCTCTCTCTCTCTCTGTCTCTCTCTCTATCTCTCTCTCTCTCTGTCTCTCTCTCTCTCTCTCTCTCCCTCCCTCTCTCGCTCTCTCTCTCTCCCTCTCTCCTCTCTCTCTCTCTCTCTCTCTCTCTCTCTCTCTCTCTCTCTGTCTCTCTCTCTCTCTCCCTCCCTCTCTCTCTCTCTCTCTCTCTCTCTCTCTCTCTCTGTCTCTCTCTCTCTCTCTCCCTCTCTCCTCTTCTCTCTTCTCTCTTTCTCTCTTCTCTCTCTGTCTCTCTCTTCTCTCTCTCCTCTCTCTCTCTCTCTCTCTCTCTCTCTCTCTCTCTCTCTCTCTCTCTCTCTCTCTCTCTCTCTCTCTCTCTCTCTCTCTCTCTCTCTCTCTCTCTCTCTCTCTCTCTCTCTCTCTCTCTCTCTCTCTCTCTCTCTCTCTCTCTCTCTCTCTCTCTCTCTCTCTCTCTCTCTCCCTCCCTCCCTCTCTCTCTCTCTCTGGTTGATGGCTCCCATTCATTCCCATTAGCTGCTTGTGTCCTATCCTCACCACCTAATTCCTTCACGTTGGCCTAAGTGACTGTTACTTACCTGTTGCCCCCCCCCCAGATATTGGACTGAACGTTTATTTACTGACCTGGCGTCTGTGTTCTTGTTCTGCCCCACAGGCCTAATGCTTGTTCGACTGAGGAAGGGTCCAGGCTGCTACACTAGTAGACAGGTCATCAAGTTGCTGTCCTCTATGCAGAGAGCGGTTCACTATAGAGACCTGACCATGGAGGACTGTAGCTCTCTCCGCGGTAACACAGACACAGGGCGGTTCTTTATCAACGGCCGTGTATCCTCTCGTCTGGTGGCTCATCCACACCTTCTCGTTCCGTCTCACGTGGGCGAGAACTGTATTTGTAAACTGAACCCAGTACAGAACGCATCAGTGAATCACACAGTAGGCTACATAGTATGAAACTAATTAAATACAATGGCACGTAAAATGCATTTCTCAAATTAACCCTTTTGTCGTAAGTAAGTAAGTAAGTAAGTAAGTAAGTAAGTAAGTAAGTAAGTAAGTAAGTAAAGTTTATTTATATAGCACCTTTCACAGACCAGGGTCACAAAGTGCTTCACATAGTAAAAACATCAATAAAATGCAAAAGATAGCAGCATGGTAAAAGAAAATAATTAAAAACGTGAAAGATCAGGAAAAGCCAAAACAGATAAAAAGACAGAGCATAATTCGCCAAACGCCTGTTTAAACAGCACAGTCTTTAGCTGCTTTTTAAACCACAGATCTAAGGTCCAAGGGCAGAGCATTCCATAACCTGGGGGCCACGGTTTCGAATGCTCGTCCCCTTTTTTCTTCAATCTAGACAGGGGGACAGCCAAGGCCAGATTAAGACTTCAGAGGCCCCTGGGCCAGATTCTTGTGGAGGCCCCCCCACACACGTGCACGCACGCACAGTGGCGTTTTTATATGTCACTTTAAAAAATATATAGAATACCGTAATTCCTCTAATAGTAACCCCGGCTTGTATTTGTTTCAACTGTAGTGGATACCAGGCTTGTATTAGGAGGAGGCATGTATAAGAGAGAGGCCTATATTTCTAATTTTCGTATCTCTTTTATTTTTTTTACTGAATGAATGAATGAATGAAAACTTTATTTAACAGATTGCAGAATGGGTACAATACAGTACGGCTCAATACACAATTGTTAAGGGAATGCAGACCTGAGAAAGACGTTTGTCTTGTTTCCATCAGGGTCCCCCATTTTCAATTCATATAGACATTTATGACATACACAACATACATGACATTTATGGCATAGGGACATATAGGTATTTAGTACTAGTACCACTCTTTCGAAGTTGGTTAAGGTTAGAGTTTGTCTTAGAGCGTGACGGGCTGACGGCAAGTTCTTTCGATGGTTAAGCTTAGGCACTCTTTCGAAGTTGGTTAAGGTTAGAGTTTGCCTTAGAGCATGGCGATAGAACGCCAGGTAGTTTGCAGGCTGTTTGACGAGGAAATGGGCAAAGACACAGCTCGTCACGCGATTGGGCAAACATGTCAGTGGCCAATCAGAGAGCGTCAGTCAGTGCCAATCATTCAGTGTCACAGTATGACATCGATCTCCAAAATAAAAAAAATAGACCGGGATCGATTGTTGCTTGCGGGGGGCTATCCTTGAGCGAGCCAGGATGAAGGCTGTGTGTATTTCTCCTCCCTCCTCTCGGGCCCGCAAGTAAGCCACCGAACCGTAGGCCACTTCTGAGGCGTCGCTGAAGACGTGCAGGTCCATCTGGCACGTCTCCAGCCGCACTGTGGGTGGGAAGTAGCTTCGGCGTATGTTCACATTTTGGAGCGAGTTGAGTTCTCTCTCCCACTCTCTCCAGGTGGAAGCTAGGTGATCGGGTATGGGGTCGTCCCAGCCCTGTTCCTTGTCCCACAGCTCTCGTACAATCATTTTCGCCCGGGTGGTGTAAGGTAGGATACACCCCAGCGGGTCGTATTGCCTTGCGAGTGTTCTGTATACGCTCCGTCTGGTGGTCGGTAGAGGGGTCGACCTTCCCTGCTCCGTGGTCAGGGGTGTGTATTTGTAATGGAGCGAGTCTGTTTTGAAGCGCCAGACTAGGCCCAATGTCATTTCCTGTGCTTCACCTGGGATGGTCGCCATCCAGGTCTCGCTGCTTGCTGCCTTTGTCTCTGGGGAGAGGCTGCGAAGTACTTGAGGGTCACTGCTGGCCCACTGCCGGAGATCAAAGCCGCCTTTGATCAGTGAGGCGCGGAGCTTGAGTAGGAGGGCTTCGGCTTCTTCTGGCGTCGAGACGCTTTGCAGACAGTTGTCCACGTAGAAACTCCTCTCTACACTTTGTCTGACCTCCTCGTCAGCTTCAGGGTCTTCTGTCACATGTTTTTGCAGTGCGAACGTAGCACAGCATGGGCTGCATGTGGTTCCGAAGGGGAGGACCTCCCATTGGTAGATGGATGGTTGCTCATCTTTGATCCTCTCTCTCCATAGGAACCGCAGCAAGGGCTTGTCCTCCTCCACTAGTCTCACCTGCAGGAACATCCCTTTGATGTCGCCGCTGATGGCCACCTTGTCTTGGCGGAAACGTAGTAGTACGCCGAGGAGAGAGGGGCCGAGTGTTGGGCCGGGCAAGAGTTCTTTATTCAGATTTTGTAGTCCGATCTGGTAGCTGCAGTTGAATACAATGCGATCCTTGCCGTTGTGGTGGACCTTGTGGTGGGGCACGTACCAAGATTCGATCGTCTGGTCGGTCTCTTGAATGTCAATTTTCTTTATGTGTCCCGCTGTGATCAGCTTGTCGATCTCAGCGCGGTACACAGTGGCTTGAGTGGGGTCTTTGGCTAGACGCCGCTCGGTGTTCAGTAGATATCGCTCTGTCGCTTCTTTTGAGGCGTGGAGGGTGGGCATACCCTCTCGCCTCAAGAGTGGAGTTGCGTATCTCATCACTCCATTGACCTCGACTCTCTTTGTCCTCTGCTCGAGGAGGGTTATGGCATAAGTGTCTTCCTTTGAGCGAACGAGTTTCTTTTCATTCTTAAAGGGTATCGCGTCTAATGTCCATAGCCTCTCGACGTGCTGTAAGAGGGTGGTGTCTTCTTCGTTTATCCTCGAGTGGAGGCAGCGAGTGGCTGTCGGTCGGTTGGGAGACCCGGAGAGGGGGCCTTGTAGTGTCCAACCCAGGCGGGTCTCGACCGCTGCTGGACAGCCTCTGGGCCCGATGTGGACCCGGTCCGTTGGGACGATGAGGTGTGCGTGGTCGGATCCTATGAGCAGGGTCGGGGTGGCGTCGTCGATGAGCGGTATAGGTAGTTGACGTAGGTGCACGTATTTTTCCATCAGCTTTGGGATGGGGTAGGTGTACTGTGACAGGCCTATGTCGTGGCTGGTGAAGGCGTTAGTGATGCTATACTGCTTCTCGGGCTGCCCGACCTCTGCTATCGTGAAGGAGACATTTTCACCCTTTGGTCTTCAGGTCTCTTCTAATGGTACGGATTGTCATTGTTTCTTCGCTCCCCCGCAGATCCAGCCGGGCTGCGGCGGATGCGAGGAGGAGAGTCTTTTCTGACCCATCGTCTAGGACGGCGTAAGTGTCCATGACCTTGTCCTCGTAGCTTAAGATCACTCGGACCACCTTCAAGAGCACTCGGCAGCTCCCGCTCTTCGCAGGGTCTATGTACATGACGTTCACTCTCGAGCTGCTTGGGGGTACGGGTTTCTTCTTGTTGCTGTCGTGTAGGACCTCCAAGTGGGCGCCGTCGCACTTGCTGCATCTTTTCTTTAAGCGGCACTCAGCTGCCATATGGCTGCGCGCGCAGCGGAAGCAGCGGCGGTTGGCTTCGATCCACTGACTCACCTCGTCAGCGGTCAGCTTCTTGAAAGTGTCACATTGAGACAGCCAATGTTCCTTTTCACAGTACTGGCATACAATCTTCCACTTCCCCTTGGTCTGGGGGGTGCTGTGGTTCTTGTGCTGCGGCACTGACTCGGCCTGGTGCATAACGGTCACTGACCGGCGGTTATCGTTGGACCTCCGAGGTCCATCTCTTGGGCTAGATCCACTCCACACGAATGTGTCCAGTCGTAGGCTGCTAACTTCCCTTGCGAGGAAAGCGGCCAGGTCTAGGAGGGATGGCTCTGGGCCGTTGGGATCACGGTGGTCTCTCTGCCGCCGAAAACGCTCTTGGCGGGCTGGAGGGAGCTTCTCCAGTATTCGCTCCACATTAGAATTTGCATACAGTTCATATCTCCCCTTCTTCTTTTGGGACCCCAGCATCCCTACTAGGGATTGTACCTTGATAGAGAGGTCATCCAGTGCTCTATTGTCTTTGGCTGGGGGGAGGCGGTCGATATCCCGTATTTCTTGGATCACGTAATCCCATATGCGTCCATAACGCTGGTCGAGGGCCACTAGAGCCGCGGAGTATGGGGTGCTTGAGTTGGAATATGCCAGCGCTATGTTATGCGCTCTGGGCACCTTGAGATGCTTGAGGAGGATGGCATATTTGTACGACTCGTCGGGGACATCGGACATCATAGTCTCCAAACACATGCGTAATTCCGTGTACTGTGCTCTGTCCTCGCGCGTAAAGTCTGGGAACGTCGGTGTGCCAAGGTACGATGCCATGGATGGCTGGTACATTGGTGAGTGTAGGGGAAGAGGCCTCCTGGGCGAGTCTCCCCGTACGTGTTGTCGTGGGTTAGTACTTGGTGGGTACCAGAGGCCGGGTCCCCAGGTGCTGTTCCTCGGTGCTGACTGTACGTCAAACTCACCCGTGAGTTCGGTCGGGGGTTTGTAGTGCAGTGACTCGGGGCTGAAGTTGGGGCTGTACTGGGCCTCCTGGTCCAGAGTACGTTCTTGCTGGTGGGCTTGACATTCCTCCTCTTCCTCTTCCTCTTCTAGGTCCTGGAGTCTTCTAGTCAGTCTCTCGGCGACGTAGGCCGGTTCTTCCCGTTGGCTGGGTCTCGTATGGACCGGTCGGGGAGGGGGCTCGGAGACGTAGACAGGTTCCTCCTGTTGGCCGGGTCCCGGGTCGCTTTGTCGGGTAGGGGAAGGTGCCCTAGACCCTTGTCGTGATGATCTCCGGGAGCTCCGTGCGGAGAGAGGGGGTGTCGCCCTGGCGATCAATTGTTCTATCATCTGCGCCTGCAGCCGGTCGCGCTCTGCTTCGCGCTGGGCATTGGCGCGTTCTCGTTCGATGTTCTCTTCCGTCTGAAGGCGCCTCTCCTCCAGTCTTATGCGGTCGTCCTCACTCCTTTGTTGCGCCTGGAGGCGCTCTCGTTCAGTTGCAGAGTGTTCGCGCTCACTAAGGGCTTGCGCTTGGAGTTGCGCGTGAAGGCGCTCTCGTTCCGCTGCAGAGTGTTCGCGCTCGCTTAATTGTTGCGCCTGGAGGTGCTCTCGTTGTTCGCGCTCGCTCATCTGTTGAGCCTGGAGGCGCTCTCGTTCCATGGCAGAGTGTTCGCGCTCACTTAATTGTTGCGCCCGGAGGCGCTCTCGTTCCACGGCAGAGTGTTCGCGCTCACTAAGGGCTTGCGCTTGGAGTTGCGCGTGGAGGCGCTCTCTTTCCGTGGCGGAGTGTTCGCGCTCACTAATCGTCTTTGCTTGAAGCCGGTCGCGTTCACCCTGAAGTCGGTCTCTTTCGGTTGAGGCTGTCAGTGTGGCGATCAAGGCTTGCGCCAGTCTCTGGTCCGCCTCGCTGGGGGATGACACTGACGGAGGTGATCGGGTGCTGACAGGGCTTGTTGGAGATCTGTTCTCCTGGCGCGCTCCGAGGTCTATCTCCTGGGCGCGGTTCTCTTCTCTTGGTTGTGTGTCGGGTTCTATCCCTGGAGCGCTTTCTTTATCCTGGAGCGCTCCGGGGTCTATCCCGGTGACACTGTCTGGAGGTATAGTCATGTCATGTCCCACCTGGTCCCTCCCGTGGGCTGAGTCAGTTTCGTTTGAACCCACTGGGGTCTCTACTGGCAGGGTCGCCAAGTCGATAGGATTGGACATGCTTAGACTATCCGCTTTATCCGTATTTAACGTCTGTTTAGATAAGCTAGGGGGTAGAACGAAAGCGAATTCCTCTAGATATGGAGGTAGCTGACGTTTGCGCTGCGGGCGTTCTAGCTTAGGGGAGCCGCTTGGGGAGTGTTCACCGCTGGCCATGTTTAATATTAATATTATATTAAATATTACACTGATACCCTCCGGCTCGAGGGACCAATTGTAACTGAGGGGTTACAAAACCCTGACTGTATTAAAGATTGTGATAGATTAAACCACTGCTAGTTATGTACTTTAATTACTGGCCAGACAGTACATCAAATATAGATGGTGAACACCCACAAGAACACGGCATTGACACAGAAATACTATTGGAGGGTAATTTATTATTATTAGGCAACGTTAGGTTACAGAATGAGAATTAGGGTCGCGCTTGTATGGCGAAGAATATACGTAAAGTCAGTCAAGAGCATAAGTCACTAAGAATAGCAGGAATCCTATGATGGGTCTAAGCTGACGCCACCTGTTGTATAGTAGCAATTATATAGGGCAACACTGGTACCGACTGGAGACAATGGGTTCCCTCCGGGGTGTAAGGCCTGGAGGGTAGAGTAATGTTCGGGTACTCCGTCTGATTCAATGAGAAATAAAGAGACTCCAGGTACGGGAGTCGGTTCTTGTAAACTCCCTTGATCAGCAGCAAAAGCAATAATTGTAATCCAAAATGCCCGACAGCATTGATGACAGCTAGCCAGCCCCGTCCACGAGGCAGGCCCGAGTTGTAATCCTCACGAGGTTGAATCCCAAACGATAGTGGAAATCAACGATGCTCTTCTCCGGTGGTCACGTCCCAAATCAATATAATCCAACCAGGAATGGTTCTGCAATCGCCGACGCCGATTCTCCTGTGTACATGTCCAACGGTTCTCCGCCTAGGACTCCTCGGGTGTGGGCGACGTATTTAGGCCACACAGCCTGGTTAAGTGCACTAGCTAAAGACACGACGAACCGATGGGTAATGCTACACACGAAAGAACTGTGGCCGCACGATATACAATAAATTATCGACTATTTACTTCACATTAGATTAAGTCGAACTCAACGTTACTTCATTAAACTCTGACACTTTACCATTCTATTCGCACGCGGTTCTCAATGCTCTGTTTAGACGCAAGGTTGCTCACTTCACTGTTTCACCGAACTTGATGAAACAGCTACTTAGACGAACTGAATGAACTACTGCTGTTTACACCTGCGCCAATATATATACTTAAGTGAATATCTAGTCCCAACCTCAGTCCTTGTCTCGTATTACTACGCTGACTCCGGGCATGTTCTGACATGCCTGCAGTTGTCTTTGAACTTGCCGTTGGGGGCTTGCGCGCTGGCGCCTGGGGGCGCTGTCCAATAGGAGAGCGAATATTACTCTGGTCTGAACGCAGGTAAAGGGATATTCCGTGTATATATATAAATAATATACAAAGTATATCAAACGATAACAACACTAACCTTCTTACAGTCCTATACTACCATGCACTCTTCCTACTATACTAATATGTCTTTACTACTATGCACTCAACACTGCAGCCCCCAAGTGTTTGATGAACATTGTTACACAGCTGAAAGAGTTGTACCCTTCATGCTGACTTGTCGTACAGAACTTGTAAGTCAGCTAAATGACAATTATGTAATGTAATGTATAAGTGGGTTAGCAAAAGACCCATTATTTTGTATGTATGTTGACCAGATACACGTCTTTACACCTGTACAGCATGGACTTCATAATCATATGGAAGTGATGACATGGTCCCGGCCTCCAGTGCTTCCTCACGGTCCCTCGCTTCATTGTAATTCACCTCTTCGTTTCCCCCGCCTGTGTTTCACTCGTTGTCAATTTATGACGGGAAATAAACGCCAGTTTTTTTTTATTGTGTCCATCTAATCTATTTCTGATTAAACAGATAAGGCCCATAACACATGCTTGGTTGGTCAAACTATTGAACCTCCGCTGTCAAGGTCAAGACGAAGCTCCCTCTCTCTCCCGTCCGCGTTAATATACGAGAAGATTACATCTGGGATCCAGCCGAGTAGAACAATAAGTGTGATCGCCACCTCCTCGTAACCGGAGTGTTGATGATGTCGACGATTGATAAATGATAATACATCAAACTCTGCCGCCGCGGCTAGCATCACAACATATGCTAACATATGTACACTATGGTGAACACGGCCTCGGTTACCTCTGTCCAACTGATAGTTTTTAGTTCATTGATCTAGTAATATTTGATGTCAATATCCTATGTATCTGTGCACCTATTGTCTCCCCCATGATGCAAGCTGTAGCCTGGGCGTCTCTCAGTCTGACCTGCTGACCTCTGGCTGTAGGCTCCTTCCACACACACAGGGCCCCCTGTACATCTCATGCACACGCACACACACTCACGTGCACACGCACACACACTCACGTACACACGCGCACACCCTCCCCCACCCAGCTGTCGCGACCATGAGTTATGGAGATGTTGTTCCGAGACTAGGGGTCTCTACATCTGGAACCTATTAGCCCCCCTCCTGAAACAAGCACACACACAGCCTAGCACACACACACCATACACACACCCATACATACACACACATACACCCCTCCCCTCCTCCTCTGTATAAATGACATGTACTGTGATGTATTCTCCCCTTCTTCTACTGCTGGCGAGGAGCGGAGCCCATGGGCTGCAGGAGAGTTCTCTTCTTCTCTGTGAATAAAAGCTCTGTTTGAAATACTCTGTCTCCGCGAATCTTTTGGTCGACTGGTCCACAACCATATCAATTCAAGGACTCACGGCTCACAGGTTATCCCTTTCAAATGGAGGTTCCAAAGTGAGAATTGATGTGGGCCAGCCGCAACCAAGGACGGAACGAGGAATGGGGACACGGAGGAGAAGACAATGCAGAAGATCCAGACATTCACTACCAGCTGTCTGCAGCACGTCTGAACCAGGGGTGAGATACCAGCAGCCCCTCAGACGTCCGTGACGAGACCACCAGACGACCGGGTGACAGGCAGGAGGAGACGAAGGACAGACGGGCCAGGATGAAGAGAGGCAGACCGGAGGAGATGGCAGCTGAGCAGCAGAGGCCGGAGAGGAACACCGCAGCCAGGCACCGCAGCACCGGAGATCATCGACAGCAGCCAGGCACCGCAGATCATCCACGACGAGAACGGGGGAAGCGACAGCAGGAGAGACACTGAGCTGAGCTGGAGTGACGGTGGGCCAGCTGAGGAGAGGTGGAGAGGACAGTCCAGAGGCACTGAGGAGGCAGCAGGCCAGAGGAGACACGTTTGTCTAGGGGACCGCACCCTGGAACGGGGACCAACTCAGGAAGTGGCCCTTGCCCTCTAAGAAGACGGGGCCGACCCAGGTGGGCGGTGCACTGTAACAGAGGGAAGGTAGCGCCTTGATGGACGTTGTGTGTGCCTGAGTAAAGGGGGTCCAACAGGGTTACGTGTATCGTCTGGTGAAGTTGCAAGTCTGTGTTTCTCTCTTTCTTCTTTCTCTCTCTCCCGCTCCCCCCCCTCCCTCTATATCTCTCTCTCTCCTCTCCTGGTGTTGATATCCCGTCTGGTATTGGATGGGATGCATGTAGTGGTTGACAATCGACGGGTACAGATCCATCAATGAACTGTTGTGTTGACATATGGATTTATATGTCAAAAGGGGGATTGATAGTTTTTAGTTCATTGATCTAGTAATATTCTATGTCAATATCCTATGTATCTGTGCACCTATTGTCTCCCCCATGATGCAAGCTGTAGCCTGGGCGTCTCTCAGTCTGACCTGCTGACCTCTGGCTGTAGGCTCCTTCCACACACACAGGGCCCCCTGTACATCTCATGCACACACACACTCACGTGCACACACACTCACGTACACACGCGCACACCTCTCCCCCACCCAGCTGTCATGCCCATGAGTTATGGAGATGTTGTTCCGAGACTAGGGGTCTCTACATCTGGAACCTATTAGCCCCCCTCCTGAAACAAGCACACACACAGCCTAGCACACACACACCATACACACACCCATACATACACACACAAACATATACACACATACACCCCTCCCCTCCTCCTCTGTATAAATGACATGTACTGTGATGTATTCTCCCCTTCTTCTACTGCTGGCGAGGAGCGGAGCCCATGGGCTGCAGGAGAGTTCTCTTCTTCTCTGAATAAAAGCTCCGTTTGAAATACTCTGTCTCCGCGAATCTTTTGGTCGACTGGTCCACAACTATATCAATTAAGAATTCACGAGGGATAGGTTATCCCTTTCACAACGGACCCTATCACACGCGGTAAAATGAAATGTGTTATGGATTTGTGAGGCTGTTTGGACTGAGTGTGAGCGGGCGGGCCGGCGGAGCACACACGCTCACCGCGCGGGGGGGGGGGGGGCGTATTGATGGCGGTGATAAAGACGTGTAATAATGTCATAAAGCTGGAGAAGACAAGGGGCTGTAAGTGGAGATTGGTTGGACAGTGTAACCAGTAATCAGACAGTAGGGTGAAGGTGTGTGTGTGTGTGTGAAGGCTGAACCAGGGAGGAGGGTGGAGAGGTAGAGGTGACCCTCTCTCCGAGGGGACGAGGGGCCGGTAGGATCCGCTGATTACAACCCATAGGTCTCAATTTCACATGACAACGCCAAGTACTCAGCTGGGGAAGCCTCTGGGTCGTTGGGGTGGAGGGGGGCATGGGGTGGGGAGGGGGGGCGCGGCGACACAGCCCTTGGGGTTGCGATGCCTTTCAGAAAGAATAGCCTCTGTTAAAAACACAAAGGCAAAGTGTTGTACCCGTGTTGTGCCTCTTCTCTTCCCGGCGGTGGGATTCTCAGTCTATCTATTGTCTCTTTTCGAGTTCAAGTTTCAAGTTTTGTTTTTTTATTCGTCACATATAAGGTACATTATAGTGAATTGTTTGGCTCTGTATGAGCCTCCTGTGATTGTGCGTCATACAGTAAAGAGGTAAAAGAATAAAGACCAAACACTATCCAAAACAATATACAAAACTAAAATGTACAAAATGCAAAAGCAAAATGTCTAAATGCAAAAATGAGGTAGAGATGTAGTACAAATCTTTTAGTAATGAATAGATAAATGTAAAAATTCTGTGCCGTTCACCCCTGGGATTACACAGGATCACTCTACAACTATACTCATATTCACCACGGTATAAAACAGAAATGTTTAGTTGAAAAAATTATCAGTATTTTGCACGTTGACCGGAAGAAACCCACTGACAATCGACAGCGTTATTAGATCCATAGCTATAATATAAAATATAGGTTTAGCTCTACAAACAAGGTGAGCACTTACATGGGGTTCTATTTAATTATGGCTCCGCTCAGCATCAGTTGCATATATCTTGCTTCAGTGGATATGCACTGAATAAATTTCAAAATGTACCTTTACATACCAACATCCGTCTGACCACACCCCCATCTGCTGCCTACATAAGCAGGGGTGGGGCCACACACTCATCTCCTTCTCAAATTTCATCCACAATATAGTGCCTGTATACCACCACTTGGCGAGGAAGAAAGTATTAGCTGGAGAAAGGAAAACAGAAGAACAAGGAGATACGTTGACATATCTTTATTTTCTCTCTCACTATTTTCGAGAAAATACGGCGATATTGTCTTCGTCACTGGAGTGTCTGGAAGATGATGATCATTCTAAACCTCCACCGTTTTTTTCGTATTAGGGGCTCGCGTCGCTGATATACTCCCCAACTGCAGTCCTCCTTTGCTGCGGCTGGATGGGTTTGGCCCTCCGGCCATGCAGCTGGACTGTGGAAGTCTGTTGTGAGGGACTGGTTGTTTTCGAGCCTGGGTGAGTAATGTTTTGCTTGTGAGCGCCAGTTGTCTGTTAGTGCTTATTACGTAACCATTGACTACAGGAAGGCTCGTTATCTGGTCAATGCTACATAATAAAGAGACGGCAGCCAAAGTATCTAAATAAAGAATATTTAATTTATAATTACCATGGTTTGTAATAGAAATGAACCTCAAATAATAAACAGACAAACACAGAACTATACAGACAGGATCAGCACCAGACGGAAGGGATGACAGACTACTTATACACAAGGGAATGACGAGACAACACACACCTGGGGGTAATGGTAATTGGGTACACCTGGGGGAAAACAATAGGGACTACACACCATGACAGAGGACTACATCTAGACATGACAACTCACATTAGGAGCGCCTGATCAGGGCACAAACATACCCCCACATAACACCCCCCCCCCCCTTCAAATTTATGGCCATAACCCCAAAGTGAAATGGGGAAATGGACATAAACAAGGAAAACCGTACATAAATAAATAAAGGGGAAAAAAATATATAGCGGTCGATAAATGGGGAACCCTGATGCAAACAAGACGAAAGTCGCCCTCCGGACCGCATCCCCCCAACAACTGTGCACATTGAGCTGCACCGCACTGCACCCCACAATCCGTCAATAAAGTCCTTGATCAACCAGGTAAGGAGAATGGGCAGCCTCAGCCTTACTCCTCATCACTCCCGACTCCTGGAACACAGAGCAAAATCAACAAAAAGCAAAAACAAAACAACAACACCTCTCACACAACCCCCCCCCCCCCAGAAACACAGCACAAACCCCACACCCCACCACTGACTACAGTCGTGACAACGCGTCGGCCAACACATTGTCCTTGCCCTTGACATGTACCACCTCCACATCAAAGGCTTGCAGGAAGAGGCTCCAGCGCATCAGCCGCTGGTTCGAATTCTGCATCCTGCCTATAAAGACCAATGGGTTGTGGTCCGTGTAAATTCTGATAGGTGATTGAGAGGAGCCAACATACACCTCAAAATGGGAGAGGGCCAAAATCAAAGCCAATGCCTCCTTCTCGATGTTCGAGTAGCGCCTCTGGTGTATATTAAACTTCCTGGAGAAGTACGACACCGGGTGCTCAATACCCTCGTCATCATCCTGCAAGAGCACTGCGCCAGCGCCCAACTCGCTAGCATCCACCGCCAATTTAAAAGGCCTCGTGAACACAGGCGACTTCAACTGTTGAAACGCGAAGGAACACCTAGGCGTCCACTGAAACGGGATCTTCGGGCTCAGCAGATCTGTAAGGGGAGAGGCTACCGCTGAAAAGTTCTTACAAAACCCCCTATAATACCCCGTCATCCCCAGAAAGCACCGGAGACCCCGACGTGTAGCTGGCTCTGGGAAACCAAGTATAGCCTCCACCTTAGAACGACCTCCCCCCGCCCCACTACCTTGCTAAGATAGGTGACGGTCGCCCTGCCAAACTCGCACTTGGCCAGGTTCAGTGTCAAGTTCGCCCCAACAAGCCGTCCAAACACCTCCCGCAAACTAGCTATGTGCCCCTCCCAATCGTCAGAGTAAATGACGAGGTCATCGAGGTAGGCCTCACAACAAGCCACGCCCGACAGCACATGATTGACCAACCTCTGGAAGGTCGCAGGCGCGTTGCGCATCCCAAACGGCATCACCGTGTATTGCAGGAAACTGTCAGGGGTCACGAATGCAGAAATTAGTTTAGCCCGGTTCGTAAGTGGCACCTGCCAGTACCCTTTTAGCAAATCCAACTTAGTTACAAAAGACGCGCCCCCCACCCTGTCGACACAGTCCTCCATCCTGGGCAACGGGAAACTATCTGGCCTAGTCACATTATTTACCCGACGAAAATCAGTGCAAAATCTATCTGTCTTATCAGATTTATCCACCAATAAGCACGGCGAGCTCCACGGGCTGAAGCTGGGCTCAGCGATGCCATTAGCGAGCATATATTCCACCTCTTTTTGTAACCGTGCGTGTTTGTGTGGATTCACGCGATACGCGTGCTGTTTAATGGGCACTGCCTCCCCCACATCAATGTCATGGTACAAGACACTCGTGCGCGAAGGGATATCAGAGAAAAGTTTGCCATGAGTCCTAACCAGGCCCATGATATCAGCTTGCTGTAGCTCTGATAAATGGCCCAGACGACGCCCCAAGAGTGACCAAAGACTCCGTGTTTGTAAGACGGCCCTCCACAACCGCTTTAGATGGGATAATCACGTCATCCTCCAGCCCACCACCGCCGTCTGAAAGAGAAAGACTGTCATTACTCATATCGACACTAGATGGGGCCAACACACAAGCCGACACCGGCATAGCGGCCACCACAGTACTGGCCACAGGACCCCTTGTATGAAACGGCTTAATCATATTAATATGACACAGGCGGGTCTTCCGCCCACGATCCGGTGTCTCAATAAGGTAATTCAGCTCCCCTACCTTTTCCCTAACCCGATACGGTCCACTAAACCGAGCCTGTAGACTGGACCCTGTTACCGGAAGTAACACCAAGACCCTCTCCCCTGGCACAAACGTCCTAACCCGAGCCTTCCTATCATACCACCCCTTCATCCGTTTTTGTGTGTCGATCAGATTTGTTCTCGTCAGATCACATGCCCTCTTCAGCTTTTCCCTAAAGCCACAGACATAGTCCAACAGGTTTATCGGCTTGCTCTCCCCCAACCACTTCTCCCTCAACAACCTGAGCGGCCCTCTCACAGAGTGTGCAAACACCAACTCCGCAGGGCTGAAACCCAAAGATTCCTGTACCACTTCCCTTGCGGCAAACAACATCAAATGCACCCCCTCATCCCAATCATCCTCTGTATCACGACAGAACGCCCGAAGCATAGTCTTTAACGTGGAGTGGAATCTTTCTAACGCCCCCTGTGACTCCGGGTGGTATGGACTAGAGAAGCTATGTGATATATCCAGCTGTTTCAAAACCTGCGAGAAGATACGAGATAAGAAATTCGTCCCTTGATCGGATTGGACCACGCGAGGTAAACCGAACACAGAGAAGAACCTCACCAAGGCCTGTGACACTGTCTTGGCCGTTATCCGTTTCAACGGAATCGCTTCAGGGAAACGTGTGTTGGCACACATAATGGTCAAAAGAAAACTATTACCTGCCTTAGTTCTAGGGAGCGGCCCCACACAATCAATAATAACCCTCTCAAAGGGTTCCCCCATTGCCGGGATAGGATAGAGCGGCGCCCGTGGAATGATGTCATTGGGTTTCCCCACCATTTGACACGTAGAACACCCCCTGCAGTGCTGCGCCACATCCCGTTTTAACCCTGGCCAAAAAGAATTACGCAGCACCCTATCAAATGTCTTGTTGACCCCCAAATGCCCCGCGAGCCTATGGTTGTGAGCCAAACAAAGGATATCATGACGGTACTTAAATGGAACCACAACTTGCGTCACCACATTCCAATCATTCCCCAATGACGCATCCGGATCAGGGGACCATTTACGCAGCAACACCCCGTCTCCCAGGACATAACAGCTTTTAAGGCCCTTACTCTCTCCTTCCCCCACAGCGGACGCCCCGCCCCCACTGATACCACCAGTGCCCACAGTCCTGTCGCCGAAACCCCACCTCGGCCTACTCTCCACATTGCGTACAGGGTAACTTGGCCTGTCAAAGAGTGTCTTGTGCGTCAGCACAAACTCGTCCGCCAGGCTCGCAGCCACCGAACACTCAGTCACCTTATGCTCATTCATGTACATAGCAACATTATCGGGCAAACAATACGATTTGAACTCCTCAAGGAGCACGAGCTCCCGCATCTTAAGCAGGGTGTCCACCTTCTCCGACGCGCACCACCGGTCAAACAACAGCTCTTTCTCGTATGCAAACTCCACATAAGTCTGCGAGCTGCCCTTTCTCAGAGCCCTGAACCGCTGTCTGTACGCCTCAGGCACCAGCTCATACGCCCTGAGAATCGCAGCTTTGACCGCCTCGTAGTTTTGGGTATTCGGGCACAGTGACGCATATACATGCTGGGCTTTTCCCGTAAGAGCACTCTGGAGCAGCAACGTCCAGTGCTCGGCCGGCCACCTCAGTGTCGTGGCTACATTTTCAAACATGGAGAAATATTTATCTACATCCTTCTCTAAAAACTTCGGTACGAGACGTAGATATTTGGTCACATCGAACCTATCCTCAAGGTGTGGGCGCACCTCTGCCCCAAGCCTCCTGAGTTCGAGCGTGCACGCGTGAGTGCGCTCCGCCTCGGCTTGGTCACGGTCAACCCGCTCCAACTCGCGCGCATGCACCCGTGCCGCCTCCGCCTGCTTTAGCTGTTCAAACTTAAGTTCTAACTCCAACTTTTGCAGCCCCAGAGAGCCCTCAGAGGCTCGGTCTGACTCCTCATTGTCATCGTCATGCAACACCTCTTGGGCGGTCAGAGCCTCTACCAATAGCCTCCGCTGCTGTGCCTTCCTACCCGGGGGCAGCTTAACCCCATAATGCTCTGCTATCCCCGCCAGCTCATCTTTCGTGCACACGCCCAACAACTCTAATGTCGGCCTATGCACAAAGTCTGTCACTGTCACTGGCATTTTTGAACAGGGGAGGAACAGGGGAGGAGAAAGAGAGAGATACCTATAACCACCATATATAAAAAACGAAACAATCAACCCCTAAAGAACAAAAAAAAAAAACGGCTTCACCCTATGTGTCTGTATAGTCCTGGTCCCTACCTACTTCGGCCACCGCCGAACACTATACACACGCCGGCCTAGGAGGAGCCTGACAGGGTCCTTCTAATACCCCGAGCGCATGTGGTGTGTCCCCAGGCGATGGAAGGCACCATATATAAAATGGTCCGACTGCCCTAGCTGGTTGAGAACGCTCCCTATTGGAGAAGTATTTGCCAAGGGGGTCTAAAACATGGGTCACA
>NC_140181.1:22500-67500 GCF_963971535.1 Notolepis coatsorum | reverse complement strand
GTGTGTGTATGTGTGTGTGTGTGTGTGTGTGTGTGTGTGACTACAGTAACCAGCTTCAGTACAGTACATGCTTAGTTTCTGAGTCTATGCTATAGCAGTGCTGGCAGTACAGCCCGGTCACACCAGCCGCACAGAAACTCCTTCTCCTTCAGTCCATGTCAGTGGGGAAGCGTGAGAACCCACATTGTTTTCGGCAGCAAATTCCCATTGTTTGTTGGGTCAAAGTTCAAATTTGTTCAAATGTGACCTACACATTGCTCGGCGAATAGGAGTAGCTGAAAGTATTTCCAGGCAGCATCACATCCCTGTTTGTGTGGCCATTTTTGCCCCACCATGCAAGGGGACTTGGGGGGGGGGGGGGGGGGGGGCTGAGGCTTGAATCATCTTTCAGTTTGAACCTCAAGTTTAGTGATTCTAGAGCCCATGGAACCCGTTCAAAACCCACTGAATAATATCAAAATTATTTAAATGTTTCACATGCGAAACAGTAGGCTATGCTTATATAATCCATAAAGTATTACAGATCTGGGAACAGTTTGCCTCTTCGATTGTTGTGAATTTCATAAGGTGTTGTGACTGAGCACTGATCCTCGATCACAAGGCTTGACTTGATTCATTTTCAATCCAATCAATTCATTGCATAGCATACCTATTAGACTCCATACGCCGTATCTTAATGTCTGTCATTATACATGTATATTAATGTATGTCCTTAGTATATAAAAGTATATTAAGGCCTGTCATTAGTGTATAAAAGTATGTTAATGGTTGTGAATAGTGTATACAAGTACATTAATAGCTGTCATTAGTGTATACAGGTATATTAATGGCTGTCATTGGTGTATACAGGTATATTAATGGCTGTCATTAGTGTATACAGGTATATTAATGGCTGTCATTAGTGTATACAGGTATATTAATGGCTGTCATTAGTGTATACAGGTATATTAATGGCTGTCATTGGTGTATACAGGTATATTAATGGCTGTCATTAGTGTATACAGGTATATTAATGGCTGTCATTAGTGTATACAGGTATATTAATGGCTGTCATTAGTGTATACAGGTATATTAATGGCTGTCATTAGTGTATACAGGTATATTAATGGCTGTCATTAGTGTATACAGGTATATTAATGGCTGTCATTGGTGTATACAGGTATATTAATGGCTGTCATTAGTGTATACAGGTATATTAATGGCTGTCATTAGTGTATACAGGTATATTAATGGCTGTCATTGGTGTATACAGGTATATTAATGGCTGTCATTGGTGTATACAGGTATATTAATGGCTGTCATTAGTGTATACAGGTATATTAATGGCTGTCATTAGTGTATACAGGTATATTAATGGCTGTCATTAGTGTATACAGGTATATTAATGGCTGTTATTAGTGTATACAGGTATATTAATGGCTGTCATTAGTGTAGTGTATACAGGTATATTAATGGCTGTCATTAGTGTATACAGGTATATTAATGGCTGTCATTAGTGTATACAGGTATATTAATGGCTGTCATTGGTGTATACAGGTATATTAATGGCTGTCATTAGTGTATACAGGTATATTAATGGCTGTCATTAGTGTATACAGGTATATTAATGGCTGTCATTAGTGTATACAGGTATATTAATGGCTGTCATTAGTGTATACAGGTATATTAATGGCTGTCATTGGTGTATACAGGTATATTAATGGCTGTCATTAGTGTATACAGGTATATTAATGGCTGTCATTGGTGTATACAGGTATATTAATGGCTGTCATTAGTGTATACAGGTATATTAATGGCTGTCATTAGTGTATACAGGTATATTAATGGCTGTCATTGGTGTATACAGGTATATTAATGGCTGTCATTAGTGTATACAGGTATATTAATGGCTGTCATTAGTGTATACAGGTATATTAATGGCTGTCATTAGTGTATACAGGTATATTAATGGCTGTCATTAGTGTATACAGGTATATTAATGGCTGTCATTAGTGTATACAGGTATATTAATGGCTGTCATTGGTGTATACAGGTATATTAATGGCTGTCATTAGTGTATACAGGTATATTAATGGCTGTCATTAGTGTATACAGGTATATTAATGGCTGTCATTAGTGTATACAGGTATATTAATGGCTGTCATTAGTGTATACAGGTATATTAATGGCTGTCATTAGTGTATACAGGTATATTAATGGCTGTCATTAGTGTATACAGGTATATTAATGGCTGTCATTAGTGTATATATGCAGGCATGTGTATCTGTTTTCAGGCACTGATGATGGTATGGGTGAAATGGAAATATAATTCTTCTGTTTGTGCATGTTTTATTTTGTAAAGTTTCTTTTCCATAAAGAATCACATATTTCCCTGCTTTGGCTTGGGTAAACCTACAGTACAGTAGGTAGGTTATGTATCATCTCTCCTAATCCAATCAATTCAACATGGAAATAGAGATTGCAATTCAATGAGCATTCAATGAGCTTCAACTCAAATGATCCCGCCGTTAGCCTCCACTCACATGAGATAAAGAGTTCACAGGACAAAGGAATATCTCATTGATTTATAATGAGATCTCAGGAAAGAGGGTAGTGATCAGAAGTGATTGAATCAAGTTGGTGATAAAGGAAGTATGGATGGCAAAGGACACAGTCAAGGTGAGGACAGACAAAGAGAGAGAGGACAGATAGAGAGAGAGGACGGATAGAAAGAAGGAAGTGATAGAAAGACAGTAGACAGAATAATGTTTATGTTTATGTCGTCACCTTAGAAACAACTATTCTTCTTGGGGTCTACACAAAAGACAAAATAAAATATAACCATCACATGATGTAGCCTACATTCACACAGTTACAATTATCAATAAAAAACATTGAAATTAAATACTAATTAATTAATTAATTATAATAATAATAAAATAACTGATTAATTTCTGAATAATTGCTGTTCTTCATTTCTTTTAAAAACTGATCTTACTTGTAATCTGGGTTAAATACAGTGTTCCAGTTTGACATAGCTCTGTAAATTACAGTTTTCTTTAAAGCATTGGTTTTAGGTAAGAGTAACATGAAACATTTTGTAAAAGCATGTCTCGTATCATAATGATGTCATCATCTGTGTGTGTTATCTGTGTACAAGTATGTAGGTTCTCTTGAGGCACAGATGTTTCTCTTATTGAATCAGGCTGTAAGTCAGTCTCTCTTCTACCCTCGTCCATGACAGCCTGGCTGGGGGATATATAGTGAGAGATGTGTGTGTGTGTGTGTGTGTGTGTGTGTGTGTCTGTGTGTGTGTGTCACGCCTGTTACAGATTAATCATTTTGAGGTTGAAATAATCCAATGAAAATGCTGCAGTGGTAGCTATAGAATTTGTTAGTGTTGATAACTGATCATTTCTGTTCCTGTTGTTAATACACACTCAGCTCAAAAGTTCAACACAGTTTCTGATTGAAATAATGATGGTGATGCCTTTGCACCAACTCTTCAAGTCTCATGCATTGTACCACACTCCTACGCAGAAGTGTCTCTACCAGTGGCGTAACTCTATCCTCAGCCGTGGGGGGGTCGGACAGATTAGGGAGCGTGGTCAGTGCCAGCGGTCGCCCAGATTACAATTTAAAACACAGCACAGCACAGTGACCCGACATTAAACTGGGCGCAGCGACCCGACATTAATTAAACTGGGCGCAGCGACCCACCCGACATTCCAGTGTGTGTGTGTGTGCTGTGTTCACCACGAACCCCTGCAGGTGGTGAGGCGGCTGTGCTTTTCTCCTCACCTGCGGTCGCTGCATTTCAATTCCCACCGAAGCGCACTGGTCACTGTCTGGCACACTCCCAGATTGCATTCCACGTTTCAACGTTGCGTTTCTCTTTGAGGGCATAAATCCACAGGAACACCAGACCTTTTGCCACCAATGACGACAGATACATATGGTAGTCAAGTCAACGGTACCTGTTCTCGCCCGACTGACTCCACTCTCATTGTCATTACCCTCGTCGCCGGGGGACAGATTTGGGGGCGTGGTCAGTGACGTATATTTTTTAAATAATACCAGGTGTGCAAATGCAATACCGCATTTTTCCTGGCGGTGGCGCCATTTCTCCATGTAAACAACACACTGGGCTCACAGAAACGTTAGGTTATGACTATAACCAAGTTCTGTTAACACTAGTGAACGCTCAGCGTCTCATGCATATATCTCGCTTCAGCATATATACACTGAATAAATTTCAAAATGTACCTTTAAATGCCAGCATTCATCTGGCCACACCCCCATCCGCTTACCTATATAAGCAGGGGTGGTGCCACACACTCATCTCCTTCCCAACAAATTTCACCACAATGAAAAATCAAGGGCCGCAGCGGCGTCTAGACGCAGAGCGTCCACTAGTGTTAACAGAACTTGGTTATAGTCATAACCTAACGTTCTGTATCACACTAGCTCACGCTCAGCGTCTCATGCATAATAGGAGCTGAGCGGGAGCTAGAAGCTCGACAAATGTACCCCGCTGAGGCCCCCCACAACCATCAGATCAGGGAGGACCGAGCCCCCCCGAGCCCCCCTAATGGAGGGCACCCCCCCTATTGAGGGCTTCACGGGAGGGCGACGGACCCGACCGTGCGAAGAGGCACTCAAGCAACTCAACGCACAGGGTGAGCAGACCGTGGCTTGACCCCACGACTACACACACGCACAACCCGCATGCCACCCGGGAACGAACGGAGGGAAAAACCTTGTTACTGCCCCCAGAATCACGGGGTCAAGGGTAAACCCAACCCCGTGGCAAGGCCGTAGCAGCGGAGCGCGAAGGAAGACCCAGACCCACCAAAGGGACTGGACCCCCTGGAACGGGGGCCCGGAGAAGTCCATGATGCCAGCATCAAGACCCCACCAGGTGGGCACTTAGTGACCCCGCCCCCCACATCGCCAGCGTATTCGGACAAAGGCCCCTCAGCCGAGCGGGCCCTGTCCCCCCAATAGTACACCGCCTGGCACACTGACCCTGCAGAACAGGCAGTCAGCATGGCCGTAAGCACACAAAAAAGGTTAACCAACGGAAGCAGGCAGCGCACCGGGGAAAAACCAGGCAACAGGCTATTAACCCTAGCCTGGAGACTGCGGACGAGACAGGCGCCATAGGGGACAGCTGAACACAGCCGCCCCGGCGGAAGGGGCGTAAGCTGGCGGTGTTGCATGACCAAGCCTCCATTTAAAAAAAACCCACCCAGAGGGGTTGAGGCAGAGAAGGCTGACACGATTGTCAGACGTCATGAACGTGCAGGGGCACCCTCAAACGGTGAACCCGGGAGTTGACACTGCTCCAACACACCAGGGAATCAACCACCTTGGTGTTACCCAATGCGGTGGTTGTTCCTATAACCCCTCAAGAAAAAACTCCAAAACACACCTGCGGGTATACACCGGCTATACCGCAGTACAAGTGTTTCAGTTTTTCAAAAAAGTGTTAACCCAGGCCTACGGGTCGACGAAACATTACTTCGGACCGGGCCCGGCAATACGGGAAGCACAGGGTCACCAGAGGAGGTCAAAGACCACCCCAACAGGCCCCTCTTCGCCATGCGTGAGAGAGGAGCGAAAAAGAATGGAGAACCAACCCCAAGCACACCGTACTTGGTATTCCCAGGCAGTCTCCCAACCAAGTACTAACCAGGACCAACCTGTGTAGCGGCCGAGATCTGACGAGATCGAGCGTGTACAGGTTGGCATGGCCGTAAGCCATTACGACAGTGCTGAGTAAAAAACGTACCCAACCAGGGTCTCCATAGTGCTTAACCCTGTGACACCCGGACCGACCTGGCATTTTCCCCCCTGAAAAAAGCCCAAGTCCCTCAGGGTACCAGAACAGCAGATCTGCATCCCCGGCGGACAACGGGTGCAACTGATCCGGACCAGCGTGACCAGAACCAGTCCCGTGCCCTAACCACGCCGACATGCCTACTCCAGGAGAAGGGGCAGATATGCGTGTTGATCTTAAACATGAAAAGAAGGCGCCACCCAGACGTTCGGGCGAACCGCGCCCGGTGGCCCACCCCCAGGGCGTGAGACCCCTCTACATATGTTCAGATCCATTCTGTCATCATCCCCCAGATATGAACGAGAATCCGTCGATAACAAAAAACCAGGTCGTTGGATTTGGTCGTCGGAAGAGGAAAAACCTCCATCCCAGTTGCTTTATAAAAACGCCGTTTTAACCTCAAGCAACCAAGTCGTGCCAGTCAGTCACCTGTTTACAGAACACCCCGAGCTAGCACTATACGTGCGTCGGGACACACCCACATCAATGAACAGGCTATTTAGACCTGTCATTGAATCCCCAAGGCGCCCAGGGGAACGACAAGAGGGGTGTGATACTTCCTAACTCCAACTCTTTTTAGTAGAAAAGAAGGAAGCACCAACAGTATGTATCCCAGTCTACACAGCCGGGGGTAAAAATTGTTCACATTTTTACATCCCACCACCCTCCCATAGGAAGGAGACGGGAATCCCCAGAGAGACTTCCCACGCAAGCTGTACAGATTGAAAAGAATATATTGCACCTTGAGCCATGTAAAAAATTGGATTTAAGGCTCTCCGGGGAGGAGGCACTGAACCCATACACACTCAATAATCGAATTGAATAGAATACATACACAATAGAGTAGGACTCCTTCTTGAGGGTCCACTCACCTTGACAATCTGAGGAGGAGGCTCTGTACTCTGAAGGAGGCTCCCTCACATGGAAGGAGGAGTCCCAACTCACAGAAGGCCCGAATAGGAGCTTGGTGAGGAGGAGCCCTGACCACCCCCCGAAACAGATCCATCACATGGACCTGAACAGCACACGGAAGTCCTACCAACAGAGACGCGCACGGTGACGTACTCTATGGTGGGGGAATTTCTGCGGTGCACACGCCCAATATTCCAGGCCGTGGGACCAGGAAACTCCCCCCCCATCACCCTGTAACGTGCCGAACCGCAACGTGACAGGAACCTTGAAGGACAGGTGGGTTTACCCCTGACCAACAGAAAAAAGGGGAAGGAAAGGTTACCAGTTCACCCCTTTACGACCCCACACCCATGATACGATGTAATGACAAAAAGAGAATATGACACAGTCATAGTCAGCTCTATGAAGTGTCTGACAGCTTCACACAGCGCATGAGCTAACCTGCTATCTGATTTTTACTAAGGAAAAAACACAGAATAGAGAGGGCTCTTCAAGAGCCCCGGTACCAAACTTACACATGTGCTTCTGTGGCCAGTCCAACCCAGTTGTAGGTCACATGACACACACAACCCATCATCACCTACAAAAAATGGCAAAAACACTCTACAGAGGAACGCCGTTTTTCATAATGAGAGAATACATAATTCTCGATTAGTATCGGCCACAGGCCTTGCTAAGCACACACGAAAGCGACCAAACAATCTTTTCTTTTAGGAAAATAAAGTTTCTCCAGCAGTTTTAGCACAACCTCAGCAATCAAGCTAAGGGTTACATCGCATCCCTACCACACAGAGACACAATGTAGTGCAACAACATGTCTGATAGGAGGATGAAGAAGTCCCCAGGGAACCGGGGGGAAACACAATCCTCCTACTTTACCCTTAATACGGCCAGTTAAAACAGGAACACCTGTTAATATGTGAACACACTGTTCATTGTCATTACAGGCTGAGAAAAGAACCATTCTTTACTCATTTGTCACTAAGCATAGCTTTATAGGTTAGTTAACCCCCTTAGTTGTGAGTACACGGTACATATAAACACACATGATGTTTCTCAACACAACAAACCAGATCATTTTCACATCTGAAACAACAACCCGATTTGCATGGAGAAGCTAAATACCTAGTGACAAGACAATTCACACACAACTCGCGTCGTATCCTAAATGTAGTGCAGTAACACTCGTTTTGGAAAACATCGTTATTTACAAAACATTTAGAAGGGAAAAGCCAGAAGCAGTGTACAAGGTCTGGCCAAACCTTGCCTACCCGGAGCGTAGATCAACGAAGTGCAGTCTCAAGGCACCGTAGAAAACACAGCCGTCCTGTGTTGTCGATCTGGGCAGCGTCGCCGCTCCAACCCGTCGCTACGGTCTCCTTTGTTGACGCAGGCTTTGCCGTCCTGGCCCAGGGCAGGTTCGACGAACATCCTCTGTCAAAGATGACGTCGTAGTCAAGAGTGTTTAAAACATGTTATAATCAAAGCACGTTCAACAGAGTAGCATTAAGCTAACGGCCGCTCCAACCGTCGGTCGCTACCGCCCCTGCCCGCAAGACGCCGAGCGAACGGCGCACGCGACCAGAGGGGAGCTTCGAATCCCCCCCCACCTCTCCCCGTGAGGGAGAGGGGAGTTGGGAACCGCGGCGGCGCGCGAGGAGCCGGAGCCACCCCGCGCTGGGCCTTGGCCGATAGCAGCAAGCTAACGTTTCCTAGTGATCACAGCAGGCTAGCGCCGCAGCTAACAGCTGACTGGCTAACAGTAGGCCCAACCTAGGTAGGCCACGCAGTGATCACAGCAGGCTAGCGCTGCAGCTAACAGCTGACTGGCTAACCGTAAGCTAAGCAGCTATCACCTGAACTTGTACACAATGATATAACACTCACCCAGACAGGCCGCCGTTCTGAAACCCTCCTCACTTTTTAAGAGAAAAGAGAAACAAGATGTTAACACAGTTTTACAACGGTGATTTTACCAACACCCGACGGAGCCAGCACAATACCCAACTGGCCTGTGTAGCTGACTTTGAACACAGATCTTCCGCTAAAGAACATCTATGCCCATATCTCCTCGTGAGGGAATACTCTAATTTGGCTATGAAAGATGGGGCCTAACACGGTGACAGAGAGATATCCACTCGTCCAGAAAACACAGGGATCACCAGTGTTAATGGTCGTGGCCCACTAGTCAAACTATAATGGGCTTCAGATCAAGGTCTTCCGCTGCTGCCCAAGAGGCTGAACCAAAAGACCTTAAACTGGGGCCGGTGTTCGTAAACATTGTCAGTTAGCCCCCATAGCACTAACAGACAAGTGGAGCCGCAAGCAAACAGTACTCACCCAACCTGAAACCCACCGCTTCTCACAACAGCGGCGCGTCCTACAGTTCAGCTGTGTCCTGAAAGGTTTCACCCCAACCAACACAGCAAGGAACTGCAGTTGAGAGGCATGCAGCGGCGTGCTCCCAATACGAAAACCGGTGGAGGATTTTTAGAATGATCACCATCTTCCAGACACTCCAGTGACGAAGACAATATCGCCGTATTTTCTCGAAAATAGTGAGAGAGAAAATAAAGATATGATGTCAACGTATCTCCTTGTTCTTCCTTTCCTCGTAAACATTGCTTTTCCAGCTAATATTTTTCTCCACGTCAAGTGGGCATATGAGCAACACGTTGCTTGTGATGAAATTTGAGAAGGAGATGAGTGTGTGGCACCACCCCTGCTTATATAGGTAAGCGGATGTGGGTGTGGCCAGATGAATGCTGGCATTTAAAGGTACATTTTGAAATTTATTCAGTGTATATATGCTGAAGCGAGATATATGCATGAGACGCTGAGCGTGAGCTAGTGTGATACAGAACAAGCATTTCATCAAGTATTCTGTATTTTGTTGTGACAAATAATAAACAAATTTGAAAGGTTAAGGTGAAAGAACATTTATTATATGGTGCTTCAATTAGCAATTATGAACACAGTAATACCTAGAGTGGTCATGCCCGCATTGATTGTGCAAAATACAATAATAAAATAGGCATAGAATTTTTTTTAAATAGGTAAGACACAAGATATGCATGATAAAAAAAAGACATGCCAAGTTCCTGAGAAACACTACTATACAATATACAATTTTAGCTCTTAATGTATCTATCACCTTTATCTATCACCAATCACTTTTAATCAAATTTAATTACAGGTACAAAACGTTAATATAAATCACTCTTATGCACTGGTACATAAGTTATATAACAAACCCGTTTAATAAAACTCTAACCCTTATGGTCATGCCTGCATCGATTGTGCAATAATACTAAAATACCTGAGAGGGCACTGGTTCCTATGTAGACTACTATACAATTTTAACTCTGTCATTATTATACTTAATGTATCTAAACCAGTGGTCACCAACCTTTTTAAGCCCAAGATCACTTACATTTTTTTGGTGAAGGCAAGATCTACCTATTGAAGCGTTGAGAGAAAAAGACAGCCAAGATTGTATTAAACAAAATTTCTTTTATTTGCCTGTATTCTAATTGCAATGCTTTGGTCCAACATTAAAAACGTCAAAGAAGAGACCTGTAATATGTACTTTCTCAGTCAGTGCTAAGTGCAGTCATCTTATGCAGCATCACTTTTCACAGCAAAACAAAAGTAGAACTGTAATGTGGACTCTCATATTATTAACATTGACAAACATATTTACAATTAGCATTTTATAAAGTAGAACTGTAATGTGTACTTTCTCAGTCAGTGCTATGTGCAGTCATCTTATGCAGCATCACTTTTCACATCAAAACAAAAGTAGAACTGTAATGTGGACCTTCTCCTATTAACATTGACAAACATATTTACAATTAGCATTTTATAAAGTAGAACTGTAATGTGTACTTTGTCAGTCAGTGCTTAAAGTGCAGTAATCTTATGCAGCATCACTTTTCACATCAAAACAAAAGTAGAACTATAATGTGGACCTTCTCCTATTAACATTGACAAACATATTTACAATTAGCATTTTATAAAGTAGAACTGTAATGTGTACTTTCTCAGTCAGTGCTAAGTGCAGTCATCTTATGCAGCATCACTTTTCACAGCAAAACAAAAGTAGAACTATAATGTGGACCTTCTCCTATTAACATTGCCAAACATATTTACAATTAGCAGTTTATAAAGTAGAACTGTAATATGTACTTTCTCAGTCAGTGCTAAGTGCAGTCATCTTATGCAGCATCACTTTTCACAGCAAAACAAAAGTAGAACTATAATGTGGACCTTCTCCTATTAACATTGCCAAACATATTTACAATTAGCATTTTGTAAAGTAGAACTGTAATATGTACTTTCTCAGTCAGTGCTTAAAGTGCAGTAATCTTATGCAGCATCACTTTTCACATCAAAACAAAAGTAGAACTGTAATGTGGACCTTCTCCTATTAACATTGACAAACATATTTACAATTAGCATTTTATAAAGTAGAACTGTAATGTGTACTTTCTCAGTCAGTGCTTAAAGTGTAGTAATCTTATGCAGCATCACTTTTCACATCAAAACAAAAGTAGAACTATAATGTGGACCTTCTCCTATTAACATTGACAAACATATTTACAATTAGCATTTTATAAAGTAGAACTGTAATGTGTACTTTCTCAGTCAGTGCTAAGTGCAGTCATCTTATGCAGCATCACTTTTCACAGCAAAACAAAAGTAGAACTATAATGTGGACCTTCTCCTATTAACATTGCCAAACATATTTACAATTAGCAGTTTATAAAGTAGAACTGTAATATGTACTTTCTCAGTCAGTGCTAAGTGCAGTCATCTTATGCAGCATCACTTTTCACAGCAAAACAAAAGTAGAACTATAATGTGGACCTTCTCCTATTAACATTGCCAAACATATTTACAATTAGCATTTTGTAAAGTAGAACTGTAATATGTACTTTCTCAGTCAGTGCTTAAAGTGCCGTAATCTTATGCAGCATCACCTTTCACATCAAAACAAAAGTAGACCTGTAATGTGGACTCTCAGGGAAAGATAAAAAAAAATTACATTTTTTTTCAGGGAAAGATCTACAGGGAAAGTCTCAAAGATCGACCAGTCATCCAATGCTTCCAAAGACATGTTGTCTCCGATCATGGCCAGAGATGAATTCCTCACAGAGTGCTCTCATGTCAAAGGCATCAACCCTTTCTTGATGTATATGACAAACTGCCACACTGTTCAACCTTTTCTGCTTCATGGAGTTGCGAAGCCAGGTCTTCAACCTCCGGAGTCCGCTGAAACTCCTCTCAGCTTCAGCAGAGGATGAGGGAACAACCAGCAACAGCCTCACAAGGACCTCCACCTGATCAAAAATACCTCTGACTTCAGGCAACATGCCTCTCAGGATGTCTGCAGCTTTTGTGCTTGATGCATAGGTGTTATTTGCTTTGAACATGGCTAGCTGAACATCCAGCATCCTCCTGTTCATCTCTGGATACTTGTCCACAATGTCATCACTTTCTCCCCTAATAAGCACACCCTCCAACTTCTGAAGCACTTCAAAGCTTCTTTGATTAAACCGCTCTCGGAATTGCAGATCTGCTGTGTCCAGTATTTTGAAGAACTCCCCTCTGAAGAAGTCCACAGAAGTTGCTGGGACATGTGCTGCAGCGTCACCAGTTAGACGTTTTGGAGGGTTGCGGATACGAGGCATTTCCATCGGATCGATGTTTAGTGAGGTGACCAGCTTTGCTGTGTTGTCAAATATCTGTGAATGAATGAAAACTTTATTTAACAGATTGCAGAATGGGTACAATACAGTACAGCTCAATACACACAATTGTTAAGGGGATGCAGACCAGAGAAAGACTTTCGTCTTGTTTACATCAGGGTCCCCCTTTTTCAATTCTTAATGACATTTATGACATAGGATAGGGACATACATATATAGTACTGTTACATTTGTGACATATACCTGTTGGAATCTTTCCTCTGTTCGTTTCTTGTGGAGAGCTGTCTTGACACACTCTACTGCAGCCTGCATCCCTGTGATTGTGGTGGTTCGCCTTTGCAAGGATTTGTTGAGGCATTCCATTTCCGCAAGAACCTCCAAAGCAAGATGGAGTCCCAGAACTGTGTTTCCTTTCTGGAATCTGTCAAGCAGACCATTTGCCTTTGTAGCTGATTCAGAGCTAGTTGAAGCCATCTCTTCCAAGCTGAGTAACACTGCCGCATACTGATTGAGGACTGTATGCACTGCTGCGACTCGCACAGTCCACCGTGTAGGACACATTGGCTTCAGTGTGGTGAAGGATCCATGTGATGATGTGGCAATGTTGCTGAAGATGTTCTTGAACTTGCCTGAAAGTCCAAACAGACGCCCCAATTCATGGACCCATTGCAGAGCATCACGGACTACAGATGAAGCTGTGCAAGTTGCCTGTGTTATCAAATTAACACAGTGAGGACCACAGTGTACGTACAGAGCCAATGGCTGTGCTTGTGAAATATAGGCTTGTGCACCAGAATATTTTCCGGACATGTTTGCTGCTCCATCATATGTCTGTCCCCGGAGCCCATCAAGAGACAAACCGAGACGAAGCAGCACATCTTTGGCTACATTTGCTAGGTTTTGTCCAGTTGTGAGCTCAACTTCATATAAACCAACAAATTCTTCATGAGGAATAAGGTTGTGGTCAACATAGCGAAGACAGATTGATTCTTGTTCGGTCCCAGTGATGTCCTGTGTTCCATCAATAATGATGGAGTATTGCAACTGTGGTTGTGATCTGATTTCAGTGGCTATATCTCTAATGATGGATTTTGCCATTATGTTCAACATTTCATTTTGGATTTTGGGGCTTTTGTAATCTTGAGGACGTGAATTAAGCCACTCGAACAACTTGGAGTCATCATCTGATCTCATCCTGAGTAACTGAGAAAGATTTCCTTGATCTGATTCATGGCCTCTGAGAGCCAGACCTTGTCTGCCCAGGAATTGCACACTGCTCATGATCTTCTTCAAGCATGACATGGCTTTTTGCTGTGATGCTGCCAACGCACTAGAAAGCTGAGAATGAATAGGATTGGGTTCTGACAATGTGTAATAACTGCAAGCTTATGAGACTTGCTGTTTGTATGATCTGTAAATCTCTCCACAGCCTTTTTCCAGTTTCTGAATCCAGCAGAAACAAATGCTGGATCAGTGTATTTCGCCAGGGTAGACTTCTCACGTTGAAATGCGTTTGCACAATAAAAGCACAGGACTCCACTGTGTGTATGACTGTAGTGAATCCAAGGAAATACTTTAAACCATTTCTCTTGGAAACGTAGCGTTTTGTTTGCCAGTTTTTGAGCTGGTATTTCTTTTGGATTGGGCTGATATGGCTCAGTTATCTGCTGTGTGTCCACCTGCAGAATAAACAAAAAAAAGAGAGAGACACCATTAGAACACATTAGGTTTAGGTTTACTTTATTTGATCAAGGGGGACAGCGTAGGCTATCAGGCTAACAGGCTTGTTATTATAGCAGAAGAATATATTATCTGCATTTGTCAGTACAAGATTAATCAGTGAATAATATTGAATTAAAACAATAAAATGTCTTGCTGATGGACTCTGTAAACAGGCATTTAGGAATGGAATGCAACCCATCACACAGACAGCAGGTCAGTGTGTGAGACTCAGAGAGCAGGTCAGTGTGTGTGTGTGTGTGTGAGACTCAGACAGCAGGTCATTGTGTGAGACTCACAGACAGCGGGGCAGTGGAGCGTCGGCTGTCCACGATGGGGGGTGTCGGGGTGTAGTGGGGCGCGCCGTGTCTGCTCTGCAGGGCGGGGATGGGTGGAGAGGGCTCCCTGTGCACCTGGGGACATACAACAGTCTGCTGGGTGGCAGCATGCACATTGCACAGGGTTTAGGGATGGGCACTTAAAAAAGAAAATCACAGACTTGAGTAACTACATTCATTTTATGATTAAATAGAGTCCCTGAACGGAAACTAATCTCTTCTATGGATGCCTCAACACAGCCTCTAAAACAGTGGTCCCCAAACTACGGCCTGCCTCCACATTTGGCCCGGCCCCCTAGAGCCCCAGAGCTTTAAAAAAATAAAAATAAAATATTATGTGTGTGATTGACTGTGACATATTTGGTCACAGTCAAATATGTATTTTGTTAAGACATTATTGTTATGTTACTTACATCATTTCTGTCATTCAGTGGTGGCGATAGTGCGCGCTGCTGTGCATCTACCTCTACGGGCACTGTTTGTGTGCTTTTAGCAGGTGTATTTGCCAATAAACAAAAAAAAGAGAGAGAGACACCATTAGAACACATTAGGTTTAGGTTTACTTTATTTATTTGATCAAGGGGGACCAGCATACATTAATAAAACATTAATTGCACCAGTGTTCCATTCCCATTATTGATTGATTGGAAATTGTATTAACAGATTGCAGAATGGGTACAATACAGTACGGCTCAATACACACAATTGTTAAGGGGATGCAGACCAGAGAAAGACTTTCGTCTTGTTTACATCAGGGTCCCCCATTTTCAATTCATCATTATTAGTCAGGTCGTCAGGATGATTGCAATGAGTTTGTACATGTTATTTGTATAATAACATGATTATGTCTTGATGATGGACTCTGTAAACACGCATTTGTCATGTCTTATGAACCACGATTATTTTCAAGAGAAACAAACAGGCAAAATAAATAGCCTAGCTAGCTTAGTCAATCTGGACAAATACATTAGGCCTATACAGCGCACTATCTGTACGGCGCCGTGTTGGTCAATTTGGAAGAGTTTTAAGAAAATCTGCTAAAATGCTGTTACTTGCCATTGCCTTCCTGTTTCGTGGTGGAGTCGTCACTGCTGCTGGTTTAGCTCTAGGCGCCGGCGACAGTTTAGCAAAACTTAGTTTGCTTTGCTGTAGCTTTTTCCTCTTTGGCGACGGTGCCATCCTCGTTGTTGTTGCATGCAGCCACTCCAGCCAGGTTGCATGCAGCCAGGTAGAGGACGCGTGTATAGGCAGCGTGGTGTTATATGTGATGACGACGCGTCATCATGACGTATTGAACACACTACACACACCTCGGCTCGGCTGACGACCGTCACCCGACACCAGAGCAGCCAATATGCAAATACGAGTACTGTGTAGTAGCGAGTCACAGTGCTGGCCGCCAGGCCGCGCAGTTGCAGCGGTTTGGGGGTAAAAACATGGGGGGGACAAATACTGCATTCTGAAATCATGCGGGGGACATTTTCCGGGGACCCCCGCGCAAGTTACGCCCCTGGTCTCTACGCCCGCACGCCACAGCCTGCTGAACACCTCTGCCAAAGAGAGACCAAATCTGGACCAAATCTAACCAGACATTTTCTGAACACTTATGAGTGATGTAGTTATCAAACTAATTCACTGACTATAATTCTATGTATTTTCTGCATAAGAAACCATACCTTTAAGTATGCAGTACACAGTTATTATTTATAAAAGAGGCAAGAAATATGGGGGGAACAATAATATAATATTAGTTATTCAATAGGTTATGGGAAAAGAATACTAATATGGATAGCACCGGTTACTTCCCCGTTGGGCAGAGATGTTTGACAGCGGAACGCTGTCCAATTCTCTTTCTCTTCTCGTTCTCGTTCTAATAATGTTGTGTTGTGAGGAGGACATGTGATAATGGGGACATGAAACATATCAATGTGCTCTGTGTCTGGAGAGCAGACCTTTAGTCTGTAGACACTGTAACATAAGATCTCCTCAGCTGTGAATCCAGGCATGCTGTCCCTGGTAAATGAATCCATTAATCAGTTAGTTTGGTCTTAGTCGACCAAGACTTTGGACATTTTTATGTTTTTTTCCCCATGCTCAGTTATTTCCTGAAAAATACAATTTCATGTTGGAAACACAACTTACAGAACTAAACGACTAGCTGACATAGTGACATATTAGTCGACTCTCGAGGACAACCCTATAGAGAATACAATAGCATTTAAAAAAAAAGTTAAATGATAGAATGAAATAGATTAAAGTAAATGAAATTATGAATCAAGCATGAAAGTATAAAAACTGTGAGGAGAGGTGTTTTGCCACAGTGGCGGTGGCCAGCTGGGCTGAGTGGCCTTCAGACGGAGTGAGTGACTGTGTGTTTAAGCTTCAGTCAACACAAAGGTAGCAGAGCAATGATCACCTACTGATAATACGCACACACACACACACACACACACACACACACACACACACACACACACACACACACACACACACACACACACACACACACACACACACACACACACACACACACACACACACACACGTCTCTGCCCTCATGGAAGGGTTTAGGCCGGTCCCTAGTCCGGCGGCTGGAGGATCCTGCCGGGATCCTGCTCTGGGGTCCTTACCCTCGGTTCCTGGCTCCAGGCTCCCGGCTCCTGTTTCTCTCTCCACCCTACTCTCCGTGCCTCTGTTCCCTTCCCCACCCCCCCTCTCCGGGCATCTGCGCCCGTTCCCACCCCCTCTCGCCGGGCCTCTGTTCCCTTCCCCTCCCCCCTCTCCGGGCATCTGCGCCTGTTTTCAGCCCCCCTGGCTGCTATGCCCCTCCTGGGGTTTTCGCTCAGCCTCCCGGCTCCTGGTCTCCGTGTCCTCTCCTTGGGCTCCCTCCGGGGTTTCGGCTTCCTCCCTTGCCTGGGTGAGGACGTTGTTCTCGGGGGTCTGGAAGCCCCCCGTTGAGAGGGGGGTACAGTGACCGGCAGGAGAATAACATTGGACATTGCTCTCCTCCTGACATTGGTCTCCTAGCCTCTAGTGGCCAGACTAGCCTGTTGGTACAGGTGGCCATTCTACTGTGGTTCCAAGTAATGGATATAGTGTCTAATTGTTTATTGTCTTGGGCCACCCCTGTCTATGTGTGATGTTACTCCCCTGTTGTGTTGTTGTTTGTCATTGCCGTAGTTTCTAGTTGTTGTTTAGTTTGTCATTGCTTTACTGTCATTGTGTTGTGATTCTGTGTTGGCCAGGTGTTGTTGATTATTAATTGATTGGGGTATTTAGGTGTCTGTCTGTCCTCCCTTCCTTGTGGCGACATTCCTCCAGTATCCTGTGTGTTCCCCGTGTCGTGCCTGCCTTCCCTGTTGATGTCTAGTGAGTCCTTGCCTGTATACTTCGTTCGTTTTCTTGTTTTCCTTTGTTGTGTTATTAGTAGTGTTGTTTTGTATTTACATTGGAAAAGAAGTAAACACCCTTCTTCAAGCATCGCTCCTCGTCTCTGCCTACGTTCCTTCTCCCTTGTCTGCAAACTGTGTTCTCAACTTCATTAGCACACCAAGCGTTACATCTGCCCATGACACGTCTGGTGATGTACTGATGAACCATGAGCTTTCCATTTGAATGTTATCTGTTCACTGCTCACCTGTTGATACAGAATAGAGTAGAGTAGAGTAGAGTAGAGTAGAGTAGAGTAGAGTAGAGTATTGTAGGGTATAGAGTAGGATATGGTAGGGTAAGGTAGAGTAGAGTAGAAAAGTATATGAACAGGTGATAAATACAGACAAAATAAAACCTTTTCCACTGTACAAAGTAGACACTGTAGAAACTATACAAATTTTTTAAAAGAGATTAAAGACTATTTACAATTGACAAACAAACAAACAAAAAAACTATATTTAAAACAGAGGTTTCGGGCACCACGTGTAAATGTAGCTGGTTGGTTTGGCTGCCTTAGATGTTTCACTCGTTTCAATTGAAATAGGCCCCGCCCGCTTGCAGGGCCACGGACTGACAAAGCATTAAGTTAAAACAAACGCATCCTGGATTGACAAACCATGCGCGCACTGTGCCAGTACTGTGTGGATAGCTGGTGCGTGATGGAAACATCACCCCCCCCCCCCCCAAAAGGTAAAAAAATATATAATTATTATTTTCTTTTTTCATACAGTCAACATATTCTTAAATAATAGCGCTGCCCGAGGCTGGGCATGATACAGTCAACATATAGCAAGAGAGAGAGCGAGAGAGAGCTCCCGTTCGACAGTCAATATACAGTGTTATCGCTGCACAGACCCGGCAATGCCCCTGACCCTCCACCAGAGCAAGGCCAGAGAGAGAGAGAGAGAGAGAGAGAGACACATTGGAAAGAAACAACCCAAAACCAGAGCAAATTGAAATGCTATTTGGCCCTAAACAGAGAGTACACAGTGGCAGAATACCTGAGCACTGTGACTGACCCAATACTAAGAAGATCCTTGACTAGGTACAGACTCAGCGAGCACAGCCTAGCCATTGAGAAAGGCCGCCATAGGCAGACCCGGCTCCCAAGCGAAGACAGACCCACTGCACACAAGATGAGGTGGAAACCGAGCTCCACTTCTTAACAACCTGCCCACTATACCAAGACATACTTCCCACAAATTGCAAACACCCAAAGAGACTTTGAAAACATCAACAATAACTCAAAACTCCCATACCTACTGGGAGAAATACAAGAATGTGAAATAAAGCCCATTTGAATTGAAGAGAGAGAGATAGATAGAGCATGTCTGTGTGTGTTAGAAAGAGAGAGATAGAGAGAGAGCATGTCCGTTTGTGTGTGTGTGTTAGAGAGAGAGCATGTATATGTGTGTTAGAAAGAGAGAGAAATATATAGAGAGAGAGCATGTCATTTTGTGTGTTAGAGAGAGATATAGAGCATGTCTGTGTGTGTTAGAAAGAGAGAGAGAGAGAGCATGTGTGTTTGTGTGTTAGAGAGAGAGAGCATGTCTGTGTGTGTGTGTTAGAGAGAGAGCATGTATGAGAGAGATAAGCAAAGATGAGCCCCTAAAGGATATTCAACTTTTAATGGAAGAACAAAACAGAAGGAAAAGATAACTTCACAAAGGCAACATGAATATACATAGATCCAAAAGGACAAAGATCAACACTTAAATCCAAAGAGAAGAGGGTCTATACCAGAGAAAAAAAGTAGCAAGGAGCCAATGGCCGACATCAGCTAAATAGGCTAACTGCAAATAGAGTAGCCAGGTACTGACACCAGGCCACACACCGTTAGCTACTACAACAGCTAGCCGGCCCGTTTGGCTCCCGAGAGAGAGAGAGAGATATATCCACGGCGGGAATAGAATAGAGTGCATTAAAAACTCACCAAACGTCCAAGAGGATGGAGACAACCGCGTGGAGTTGACGAAGTTCATCTGCCGAATGACCGTCCTCTTCATCTTGGCATAACAATGCTGCACGCGCTCTCTCTAGGTTAGCTAACGCTAGTTAGCCTTTAGCTAAGCTAGCTACTAGCCGACATCATCATGGCTATCCCGACTGAACCACACGTTAGCACTCGATATTATAACGTAGCTAAAGCTAACTAGCTGTCCCTGCCTTTAGCTAAGCCGACATGGCTAGCCTGACTGAACTGTCTAACATGCAACAACTTTCATCTTCAGTCCATCTGCCGAATGACCGTCCTCTTTGTTTTGGCTGGCATAACTAAGCATAACCTCCAAAGCTGCACGCGCGAAATAGTCAAACGCAGCTGACGCACGCCGGCGTACACATGATGTAACCCCTCCCTTCGTTGAAACCAATAGTATGTCTGCTGCAGAGCCCCAGAGCTCCAATAGTGAGTATGTCTGCTGCAGAGCCGCAGAGCCAGGAACATTCTACAAACGTGTCTAATGTGAAATATATAAGCATATAAGCAAAACTAGATTTTAGGTCTGTGATGAAAAAGGGCCTCGCGGGAAGGGGGTCCTCGCAAAAAAAAAATAATAAAAAAAAAAATTGATTTTTTTTGTGCGAGGCCCCCCTTCCCGCGAGGCCCTGTGCGACCGCACTGCTCGCACACCCCCTGAGTCTACACCCTCCTAGTTGAGTCCTGTCCGCTGATCGATAGATGCTTGGCTTCCCATCATGTGGGAGTCTGCGGTTTGTGTGTGTGTGTGCAGTGTGTGTGTGTGTGTGTGTGTGTGTGTGTGTGTGTGTGTGTTAAGACCGGTAGATGTTAGGCTTTGGGAGAACAAGATTCAAATCCACATAAAATAAAATGTACAATACTGTAAACACAAAACACACAATATTAAAGGATGAGTTCTCTGTTTTTACCCATACTTTAACAATTGCTGTCTATTGAGAAACTGAACTTGTCAATATCATGCCGCCAGACAATGTTTAATTAGGGTCTGGGTTTAAAAAAAAAAATAATAATAATAATAATAATAATAATAATAATAATAATAATAATAATAATAATAATAATAATAATAATAATAATAATAATAATAATAATTGTAATCCTTGAAATCGCGGGTCATTCGAGTTCGACAGCCACTGCCACACAGACCAGACGTTAGTGTGGGTGAATGAGGTTGGACTGGTTGAGGTGGTTCTGTCAATGATTATAGATCAGACCTTGAACCCCCTCTCTTCTGGGGGGCATAAAATGTTTTCGGGGGGGCACAATGGTTTTTCAACACAGGTTCCCTTTTATACGTTTCAGCTGGGACAACGGCGCTGTGGCTTGCTTGGCGCTGCCCACGGTGTCAGAGGTACAGTATATGTTTCAGTTTATGTCCCCCATATTTGATCTTGAAACGGCCCCCCTAAACCTTAAATTCAGGGTAAAGTGGAAATAAATGTGTTTGTCACACCACAGACAAATTTGTTATTAACCACCCAGCCAAATTTTATTATATTTTATTATAAAACCCAGGTCAAATACCCGGAGTATGGGGCTAATATTGTTAGCATTATCCATATACATGACACGGTTAGCATTAGCTTAAACATTTAACCATGAACTATCATATTGACCCTACTTGGTTAGAAAGCTTGACTAGAAAACTAGGTTAGGCCACCGACATTTTTATTTAGCTATACCTCCTGGAGTATGCTGCTAATTATTTTAGCATTTTCCATTCACATACATGAAAAGGTTAGCATTATCTTTGCTATGCTACACGTTTGAGCTACTATCAGCTCTGAGTGAACCATGCTAATGTGCTCTAGTTTTTCTATAGTGCTCGGGAAGGGGTTATCAGCAACTATTTTCTAACTTGTATGTTGTATGTTAGTAAAATGTGTTTAGAAACAAATCTCTGAATTTGCTTTACCTGTACTTTAAAGCTGAGAGAGAGGGATGGTCACTGGCTAGCTCTATTGGTCTATGGGGATCATCCCTATGTTCCCCGGGTCCTATGTTCCCCGGGTTCTATGTTCCCCGCTTTGATTGATTAATAGATTGAACATTTTATTAATTTGTATTATTTTATTAATTATTAATGTCCGCCTTGTTTCGAACGGTTAAGCTTAGGCCCTCTTTCGAACTGGTTAAGGTTAGAGTTTGGAATCAGGGCTGGTGGTCTAAAATTTTCAATCAATCAATCAATCAAAGCGGGGAACATAGAACCCGGGGAACATAGGACCCGGGGAACATAGACATGCTCCCGGTCTATGTGTGCCACTGAATGTATAAAAAACAACACTATTTACACAGACAGACAGAAGCTGGATGTCTACACCCTCCTAGTTGAGTCCTGTCCGCTGATCGATAGATGCTTGGCTTCCCATCATGTGGGAGTCTGCGGTGTGTGTGTGCGCGCACGCCCGCGTGCGTGTGTGTGTGTGCGTGCGTGTGTGTGTGTGTGTGTGTGTGTGTGTGTGTGTGTGTGTGTGTGTGTGTGTGTGTGTGTGTGTGTGTGTTAAGACCGGTAGATGTTAGGCTTTGGGAGAACAAGATTAAAATCCACATCAAATAAAATGTACAATACTGTAAACACAAAACACACAATATTAAAGGATGAGTTCTCTGTTTTTACCCATACTTTAACAGATTGCTGTCTATTGAGAAACTGAACTTGTCAATATCATGCCGCCAGACAATGTTTAATTAGGGTCTGGGTTTAAAAATAATAATAATAATAATAATAATAATAATAATAATAATAATAATAATAATAATAATAATAATAATAATAATAATAATAATAATAATAATAATAATTTATAATAATAATAATAATAATAATAATAATAATAATAATAATAATAATAATAATAATAATAATAATAATTGTAATCCTTGATCCTTCATTCGAGTTCGACAGCCACTGCCACACAGACCAGACGTTAGTGTGGGTGAATGAGGTTGGACTGGTTGATGTGGTTCTGTCAATGATTATAGATCAGACCTTGAACCCCCTCTCTTCTGGGGGGCATAAAATGTTCTCCGGGGGGCACAATGGTTTTTCAACACAGGTTCCCTTTTACGTTTCAGCTGGGACAACGGCGCTGTGGCTTGCTTGGCGCTGCCCACGGTGCTGAACTAAACAGGAGAGAGGCAATTGAAAAATTAAAATGTCTCTCTATCTTAAGAACATTCACTTATACAAAAACAGACTGAACGGATATATATAACAGACTTGCTGGGGCAGCGGACTGAGAGCAGGGGACACAAACAGGCTGGATAAGATGGTCAGGAAGGCCAGTAGCGTGGTTGGGGTGGAGCTGGACTCTAGCGAGGGTGGCGGAGAGGAGGAACCTCGCTAAGCTCCAGGCCATCAGGGAAAACCCCACCCACCCACTATACACAGACTTGGCTGACAGGAGGAGCATGTTATAGGCTCACACTACCTAAATGCAGCACTGAACGGCACAGGAAGTCCTTCATTCCGACAGCCATCAGTCTATACAATGCATCACTGTGCCTCACTGCATCACTGAGCACAGAGTGACAGTTACCATCTTCCTGGACTCTTACTTTTTAAACAGCACTGTGCAATATTACACCTACTGTAGACTTCAGTATATTTTTACTGTATTTATTTACTGTATCTTTTCTATTTTTATTCTATTTCATTTTATTCTATTCTTAGGCCATTTGTTTTGTTATTCTTATTCGTGACTTGTTCTGTCTAAATGTTTAATGTTGAGTGATTTGCAGTGTAAAATGTCCCTCAGGATAATACATTTCTATTCTATTCTATTCTATATCTTTGAAAAGTCTCCATTTATTCAACACTTCTGAATTCACTGACAAACTGACCTCCCACCTCTTGCAGAGACAAGTCGCATTTCTTTCCTCTCTCCCTAGGCCTTCAAGGCCGTTCCTACTGCCGCCTCTACTGCTCCATGGAGCCCGACGCTGCTATGCTCTGCTTTGTGCCGGTGGCCGGACTATACTCAAATCAACTCTAAATGGATCTAATCAGTGGATTGCATATTTTCTTCAAGAAGCAGAATAAGGCTAACCATCTCTGCCTATTGGGACATCATAATCGGGTTACCAACTTGAAGACGTGGTCATTTTTGGATTATCGAAGCTTTTGGACTGCAATAAGAAGATTTTGGATCTGTTTACCGCGCACAGGATCTACCAAAATGAACTGATAAGACACTTGGACTAATCAAATAAAATGTATTTATAGGGCCCGACAACACACGTTAATGTCCCCATGGGCCGTACAGGTCTTCTTTAAACAAGTCAAGAAGAAAACATAACAATAAGTCAAGAACAGAACAAGAACACCATAAGGTCCAAACATTTTTAGATGAATGCAAATAAATGAAAGAATGCAAGCACTCCCAGACATACCCCACGCGAAGGTAAGGAAAAACTCACTAAAACCTAACAATAGGGAAAAAAGCTCCACAGGCAGAGTGGAGGAGAGAAACCTTAGAAGGGCCATTCAAGGGGGGATCTCCCTTCTTAGATGTTGGTGATAGTAGTGTTGCAGACGGACAGTTGGTAAGCATGCACTCATGTGTGTAGTGAAACACAGATGAGTGCATGCAATAGCAACTGTACATTTTGAAAGATTAAAGATAGAGCTAATAGTGATAGCAACTGAACATTTTGAAAGATTAAAGATAGAGTTGCTAGCGGATCTATTTGAGGCACAGGGGCGGCGCAAAGAGGGTCACGTCCTCCCCGTCTTAGTCACGGGACATTCAACACTCCGGTCGTTGCTCAGGGACAGCCGGAGACAGGGAGATAGGGGGCGGCGGAGAGAGGGTCGCGAACTCCCCGACATCATCGCGGGACATCCGGCACTCCGGTCACCACTACGAGACCTCCGGAGACAGGGGGGCACGCAGAGGGGGTCGCAACCTCCCGGCCTTCGTCACGGGACGTCCAACACTCCGGTCAACACTCCAGGACAGCAAGTCATAGGGAGACAGGGAGACGGGACAGGCGTTAGACAGCTCATGAGATTGTAGTAGGCGGACATAGCAATAGATACAAGTGGTAGGCATATATGTGAATGGAGTAGATATATGAAGTAAGCGTATTATGTGAATAGAATAGAAGTACTTAACCCAGCAATGAAACCGCGTTGACTGTTAATCTGTTAACAGTCTGTTAATACTGTTAATCAGTTGACAGGACCATGGACAGACGGCGGTGAATAACTGATCCAAGCCCTCGGAGGTGCATGTAGAGCAGTCACTACAATCTTGGCCAAGACCCCGAGGCATCCATCACCTTAGTCAGCGCCAGGAGACGGGCACTCAGAGAGAAGGGGGAGGGAGGGGGGGGGGGGGGGGAAGAGGGGGGGGGGAAGAGTTAGAGAGTTCCCATGTTTGTGGTGCTGCAAAGGAGCAGACATGTAGTACCCTGTAGTGCCATGTAGTACCATGTAGTACCCTGTAGTGCCATGTAGTACCCTATAGTACCCTGTAGTGCCATGTAGTACCCTGTAGTACCCTGTAGTACCCTGTAGTGCCATGTAGTACCCTGTAGTGCCCTGTGGTACCATGTAGTGCCATGTAGTACCCTGTAGTGCCCTGTGGTACCATGTAGTACCCTGTAGTGCCATGTAGTGCCATGTAGTGCCATGTAGAGCCATGTAGAGCCATGTAGTACCCTGTAGTGCCATGTAGTACCATGTAGTACTCTGTGGTACCATGTAGTACCCTGTACCCTAACTAAACTACCCTGTAGTAAACTACCCAGTGGTACCATGTAGTACCCTGTACCATAACTAAACTACACAGATTAATCTAATGGTCAGTCCCCGACCAGGTGAGATCAGGGTAGGTTGAAGGAGAGAGAGAAAAGATGAGTCTTAAGCAGGGATTTAAAAGCTTCGACAGAGCAGGCGCCCCTGATGACGGCAGGTAATTTGTTCCACAGGTAGGGAGCGCGGTAGACAAAGGCTCTTTGGCCGGCGGATTTCTTTTTAACCCTAGGGGTCGATAGAAGCCCCGCATTTTGTGAGCGCAGAGCACGAGCGGGCGAGTATCGGGAGATGAGATCGGATAGATAGAGCGGTGCAAGCCCATTTAAAATTTTGTAGGTGAGGAGTAGCACTTTAAAGTCAGAACGGGCTTGGATAGGAAGCCAGTGTAGGGCGGACAAAACTGGTGTGATGTGATCAAATGTTCTAGTTCTAGTTAGTATCCGTGCAGCCGCATTTTGCACGAGTTGAAGATTTTTGATGCTTGAATTAGGTAGGCCTGAAAAAAGTGCATTACAGTAGTCCAGACGTGATGAGACAAAAGCATGAATCAGGGTTTCAGCATCAGCCAGAGTTAAAATGGGGCGTATTTTTGCGATATTACGAAGATGGAAGAATGCAATTTTGGTGAAATTTTTTATATGTGCATTAAATGAGAGGGAGGAATAAAAAATGACGCAGAGGTTTTTTATGGTGGAGCTCTGGGATACATGACAGGTATCAAAGTTGAGGGAGATGTCCTGAAACAGGCCTCTGTGGTTTGGGGGGCCAACAATTAACATCTCAGTTTTTTTTTTTTTTTTTTTTTAACTTAAATTTTTATTAACAGTTTTTAGACAGACAGCACTTACAAAAAATAAATAATAAAAAATAAAGAAACTAGCATCACAATAAAAACAAAAAGAAAAAACAGTGCACATAAATATTTGCATGGGTATCATGGTTAGTTGTCTGGTTCCCCTACTGTTGTTTTCTAGGTATTTGATACAAAGGCTGATTGTGTATCTCCCTTAAACAGGCATAAACAGGTAATTCCTACTCAAAGATGATAAATGCTGACTAAGGCTTGTATGTGTGATCTGGGTCCAGAGACCCTCCTTGAGCTTCTTTCTTCCCTTATCCTTCGTCCTTTCTTTTTTTTTCTCTTGTTTATTAACTTTCACTTTGCCTTTTGGTTCACCCATACACAAACCACATCATCCCTGAATATTTAATATCACACCGTTAAACAGACATAAATAATAAGGTATAAAAACATTCAGCAATTGTAATATCCCAAAAAACAAAATAGAAAATACTAACTAAAGCACAGGTGTGTGACATGGGTTCATAGACCCTCCTTGAACATCTTTCCTCCTTTACCCTTCGCCCTCTTGTGTTGCATTTGGTCCTTCCTCTGTGATGTCGTTCTCGTTCCTTTTATAATCCTCCCACTTTCCCCATCTTTCCCCAAATTTCTCTTCCTGTAACCGCAGCATGTGTGTTATCCTTTCCATATCCTGTATTTCTTCCATTATTCCTACCCATTTTGCTATTGTCGGTGGGTCTTCCTTGTACCACAGTCTCGTTATTGCTTTTCTGGCCGCTATCAACATTATCTTTATTAAATATTTGTCCCCCCCTTGTATTCCCTCGTGTGTCAGGTCTCCTAAGTAAAGCACCAGTCCTGTTTGTGGTAGCCCGTATCCTAATATTCTGATCATTGCTTCCCCTATCTCCTCCCAATACCCCTTCAGCTTCTGACATCCCCAGAATATGTGCGTGTGATTTGCCCCCTCCTTCCCACACATCCTCCAGCATGCTCTTTGTGTTGGTGCATATTTTCCCTTCAGCTCTGGGGTTATAAAGAATCTGATTATGTTTTTCCATCCAAATTCTTTCCATATTCTCGATCCTGTTGTTGAATGTTGTACCTCGCATATGTTCCCCCATTCCTTCCCTGTTATTCCTATCTCTAGTTCTCTCTCCCATTTCTCCCTTATATAATCGGTTGTGTGTCCCTTGCTGGTCATTATAGCCCGGTATATTGCTGATATTACTCTTCCTTGCCCCCCTTCGTATGCCCATACTATCATCTTTATTATTCCATTCTGTTCCTCGTCTTTGGCCCCCCTTATTTCTTTGTTGTAGTAGTCTCTAACCTGTAGATATCTGAAGTGGTCCCTGTTTTCTAGTCCAAATTTCTCCTTTAATTTTTGTAGTGTCTGCATTTCTCCCTTCTCTATCATTTTGCATATCGCTGTTGCCCCCCCCTCTCCCACCTTCTGAATCCATGGTCTAACCTCCCTGGTTTGAATCTCTTGTCATGTGCTACCCATCTCAGGACCCCTGACTGCTTCTCCAATTTGTGTGTTTTTACTACTCTGTTCCATATGGTCAAGGTGCATTTGGTGATTGGATCTAATAGTCCCTCTTTTTCTTTAAATAGTTCCCTATCTCCCACCAGAGCTTGTACCTTGTATCCCTCCCCTTCTTTTTCAATGTCTTTCCATCTTGCCTCATATCTGTCGTTACACCAGCACGTCACTGCTCTCAGTTGTGCTGCATAGTAATAATCTTGTAGGCTGGGTACTGCCATCCCTCCCTCTTCCTTTGGTAGTTGTAGTGTTTTATATCTGACCCATGGTCTTCTCCCCGCCCATATGAACCTCGATATCAGTCTGTCCCACTCCCTGAATTGATTCAGTGGTATTTGTATCGGTAGTGACTGGAATAGGTACAGTAACCTTGATAGTATGTTCATTTTAATGACCTCTATTCTTGAATTGAAGTCCAAGGGCATTACTGTCCATCTCTCTAAGTCTCTCTTGATGTTCTGATTTATCTGTGTATAATTCGCCTCAAACAGTTTCTCCACCCCTCTCGTGATGTTCACCCCTAAGTATTTAATCTTGTCCATGTCCCATCTTATCCCGTACTGTTCTCTAATTTCCGTCGTTGGAGAATAGTTCCATGCTAAGGTCTGTGTCTTTGTCACGTTTAGTTTGTATCCTGAGTAGTGGCCATATTCCTTCAGTAGATCCATCAGTGCCGGGAAGCTCTTTTCTGGTTGCCTCATGTATACTATCACGTCGTCTGCAAATAGGCCTAGTTTATATTCCGTTCCCTTTATCCTTACTCCCTTGATGTCCTCGGTCTGTCTGATCAGTTGTGCCAGTGGTTCTATGAAAACGGCGAAGAGCGTCGGTGAGAGACAACATCCCTGTCTGGTAGCCCTCTCTAATCTGATTCTATCCGTCAAGCTGCCATTCACCTTAACCCTCGCTGTCGGTTCTTGATATAGCGCCTTGATCATCTTCATCGCCCTCCCGTTCAGTCCGAACCTCATCAATGTTTTATATAAAAATGTCCAGCTCACACTGTCGAACGCTTTTTCTGCATCTAGGCTAATCAGTACCGCGCTACCCCCTTGTTTTTGTATCTCCTCTACTATGTGTAATGTCTTTCTCACGTTGTCCTGTGTCTGTCTCCCTTTAATAAATCCAGTTTGATCTTCATTTATAATGTCTGGCATAAACGTCTCAAATCTTTTTGATATTATCGATGTATACATCTTGTAATCTACGTTAAGTATGGACACAGGTCTGAAACTACTACATAATTCCCTATCCTTCCCTTCCTTCGGTATCGTGGTGATTATGGCTTCCTTCCACGAGGGGGGCATTTTCCCCTCTTCCATCGTGTGTCTGAACGCCGCCCCTAACATGGGTGCTAATTCAGTTCTAAATGTCTTGTAGAATTCCGATGGGAATCCGTCGCTCCCCGGAGACTTGTTGTTTTTAGCTCTACTAATTGCCTCTTCCAGTTCTTGTTCCGTAATTATTTTATTTAATTCTTCATTCTGTTCTTTCCCTATCGATGGTAACTCTAGCTTCTCCAGATATGTTTCTATTTCCTCTTCTCCCGCTGCTTTTGGCTGTGTGTATAATTTCTCATAGTATTCTCTAAATGTCCTCTCTATTTCAGCTGGGTCCCTCAATATTTCATTAGTCTTTGTATCCCTTATTGTGTGTATCGTGTTCAACTTCTGTTGCGTTCTAATTCTCCTAGCCAACAGTCTGGTCGCTTTTGGTCCCCCTTCATAGTACGTTTGTTTCATGAACCTCGCTTTCTTTTCTATTTCCGTCAATAATTCCCTATTTATCCTGGCCTTTACTTCTTTGATTTCTCCGAGCGTTTCCTGTTCTTTTGATATCTGGTGTCTCCCCTCTAGCTTCTTCAGCTTCCCTATCAGATTGTGATATGTCTCCGTTCTGGCCTTCTTCAGCATTGCTGTTTTTTCCATCAATTTCCCCCTTATCACCACCTTCAGTGTGTCCCATAGAATGTTCGGGTCTACCGCCCCGTTGTCATTTTCTTCCTTATACTGGCTATCTCCTCCTTGATCTGACTCACCACCGCCTTGTTATTTAATATTCCTACATTTAGTCTCCAAATCGTGTTCCTCCGTCTCCCTTCTAGATCTACTGTCAGATATATGGCACTGTGATCCGATATGTCCGCCACTCCTATACTGCTCTCCCGTGCCCTGTAACTGTCCCCCATCGTCATCAAAAAGTTGTCTATTCTCGCATATGTCACGTGTGGGTGTGAGTAATGTGTGTATTCCCTGTCCATGGCGTGCATCCCCCTCCAAACGTCTATAATTCCCATTTCCGTCATCTGAATATTCATATATCTGCTGATGGGCGCCCATCCTTTTCTAGTACTCGTGGTGTCTAGGTCGTGATTCAGTACTACGTTAAAATCTCCCGTACATATCAATATCCCTTCTAGTTCCATCACTATCATATCAAAAATGGTCTCATATAAATCCCTCTCACTCTCTGGGGGTGCATAAACATTTACTAACGTAACCATTTGGCCCTCCATTTTCCCCTTCACCAGAACAAACCTTCCCTCCTTGTCTCTTACTTCCTTGATCAATTCAAATTTGACTGTGTTTTTGATTAACGTGATTACTCCTCTCCTCGGGTTTTGTTCAAAGGAACTATAGTATGCATTTTCATATCCAAATCTCTTCAGTTTCTCATGACCCTGTGCTACCAAATGTGTCTCCTGCAGAAAAATCACTTCCATCTCACTTTTTTTACATTTCAACATCACTTTGCCCCTTTTTATCGCATTATTCATTCCATTAACGTTTAACGACATCATTTTTATACCTTTAACCCTTGTCATCTTTCTTCTTCTTTCGTCTGTCAGTCCCCCCCATGTCACACTCATTCCCCCCTCCGGTTGGAGCCTCCGCTCTCTTCACCGAATACATATAATGATTAACATAAATAAAAAACATAAACTTTACATAAAGTGCTCCCAAGGCGTTCGGGGGGTCCCTGTGTCCCCCCCTGTCCCCTGCTGGTGGGTGAGGGGTAATTGCCCTCCTAGCGAGGGGCCCCCTCCTGACGGCTTGGGGGTTTGAAACCCTTGCCCCCAATCACTCGTCATATTTGTCCAGCTTTCTTACTGTTTTTTTTTTTGCTTTCGAGCTCCTGGTCAAAAGCGCTCTGTCCTTCCTTTTGATCAAAGACCCTCTTTTCTTGGTCCCTCTCAATGTGACTCATATGTTTCATTGTCTCTCCTTCCTCCCATATCCGTGTGCGGTGTCTCCCGTGTACCCCTTTTTACTTTCTTTTCCTCTCCTCTATTTTCTATGTGATGTCCATTTATCCCCTTAATCCCTCCCAACTGTGTTGCTCACAGCGTGTGTCTATGTATCTGTTTCAGTATGTTCTGTGTCTCGCCTATCAAACCTAGTTATATTTCCATTTATTTCCTCCATCAGCTTGTGTATTATGTGTCCATGTATACGTTACGTTCATTTCTATATCCTGCCTCTACCTGGGAATGTGTGCTTATGCATATGTTATTTCAGTTTCTATACTTTGTCTCTATTTGAATAGTTTTTTCAATCTCTTGTGCGTGTACTCATCCGTTCGCCTCCTCCCGCCTCCTCTCCGTCTCTCGCCTCCTCATCCGTCTCCGTCCTCGCTCCGTCACGTTTCACCTCGGCCTTCTCCTCTCTCCTCTCTCCGGTTTCGGTCTCCCGCTCTGATCCATCTGCGGGCTCCCTCCAATCTCTGCTGCAAGCTCCGCTTCTGGTCCTCCTGCCTCCTTCCTTCTCCGTCCTCCGTCATCCGCATCCCTCGTCGTCTCATCTCTCGCTCCGCTTCTCGTGCCGTCGCGTACGTCGCCGCCCCTTCCTCCCAGTGAATCCTTAGCGAGGTCATGGGTGACTGGAATCTCATTCCGTTTTCTTTCAGAGTTTTCTTCAGTCCCGCGTAGGATCTGCGTGTTATCGCTACCGCTGTCGAGTAGTCGTGATCAAATGATAGTCTTTTCCCTTCGATTTCAATCTTCTTGGTCCACGCGGTTCTGAGTACTAATTCCTTAACCTCGAATCTCAGAAAGTTAATAATCACCGCCCTCGGAGGTCTGTCCGGTTGTGGTCTCGGAGCCAACGCCCTGTGGGCCCTCTGTATCTCCATTTTTTCCAGTCCCGTTTCCTTCAGTTGTTCTTTGATAAGCTTTTCCACATATAGGGTCACCGATTCCCCTTCGACTCCTTCTTTCAGTCCCCATATTCTGATGTTATTTCTCCGTGACCTCCCCTCCATGTCTGACATCTTTGTCTCCATCTGTTCTTGTTTCTGAATCACACATGTTAATACCTCGTGTATCTCCGTGTTCCATTCCTCCGCGTGTGCCGTCCTAGTCTGTAACTCGGTCACGTTTCTGTCCTGTTCCGCCATCTTCTCCTCCACCCTTTTGAGTTCTGTATTCATTTCACCTCTGAAGTCCTCCTGTTCCTTCCTCAATTCCTCCCGTAGCTTCCCAATATCATTCCTTATCGTGTCCGTGTTCAGTTTTATCGCCGCTGTTATGTTCTCCAGTATCCCGGCCTGCATGACCACGGCCCATCCTGGCATTCCCGTGTCTGCCTCAGCGGTACCTCCCCCTTCTTCCGCCTGTCTTTTCTCAGCTTCGCTTCGGGGACTCTGTTTCTTCAGATTCTCTCCTTCTCGTATGTTCTCCATTTCTATTTCCTTCACAATCGTTGTCTCTTCCTTACTTCTCGTGTGCATTTTCATTTTTAATTACTTTTCGGGTCTTTTTTTATCCGTTTTTTCGCTCATTTGACCAGGAGCTCTATCGCACGTGTGTTACCCGTCTGCTCTCATACCGGAAGTCTAACATCTCAGTTTTATCTGCATTAAGGAGTAGAAAGTTTTGCGACATCCATTTTTTGACGGCAAGCAAGCAGGCCTCAAGGTTTTGTAGTTGGGAGGAATCATTTGGCTTAATAGGTATATATAATTGGGTGTCATCAGCGTAAAAATGAAAGTTTATGCCAAATTTGCGTATGATATCGCCGAGGGGTAGCATGTAAATCGAAAATAGCAAAGGGCCCAGGACAGAGCCTTGTGGGACACCACATTGCACTGGGAGGGTCTCAGATGTTAAATCATTATAGACCACGCAGTGTGTTCTATCAGTTAAATAGGATTTAAACCAAGCTAGTGCGAGACCCCGAATGCCAACATGATTCTCAAGCCGACCTAGAAGAATCGAGTGATCGATAGTGTCAAAGGCTGCACTGAGATCAAGCAATAAGAGCACAGAAGTGAGGTTTGAGTCAAGAGAGAGCAGTAGGTCATTTGTGACTTTGGTAACCGCCGTTTCGGTGGAGTGTAAGGCTCTAAAGCCAGATTGAAATGATTCATTAAGATTATTGTTTGATAAATGGTCAGTAAGTTGCGTTGCGACGATCCGTTCTAACACTTTGGATAGGAATGGAAGATTGGAGATAGGTCTGTAATTTTTCAAGATTAGAGGGTCGAGGTTCGGTTTTTTAAGTAGTGGTTTAATGACGGCTGATTTAAAGGCCAGGGGCACCACGCCAGTAGACAAAGAGGTGTTGAAGATATTGAGTAGGGCAGGGCCTAGAGTTGGGAAGAGTTTTTTGATGAGAGTTGCTGGGAGAGGGTCAAACAGACAGGTTGAAGGTTTAGCCGCGCCAACCAGTTTAGAGAGGGCACTAAGTGAGACGTTTTCAAGGCAGCATAGCGTATGACTGGAATCAAAGTCAGGGGGAATGCCCGTCAAAGGTTGGGAGGGACTCAACTCGCCTCCTTCTTCACTTTCACCACAAGGAAGTGCCTTCGGTAGATCCCACACTTGACGAGGTTGTTAGCTGAAGAAAGTTGAGACGTGTTTAAATTTTGTCTTGCTTTTTTCTTCTCTCATATATTTCGAAAGAAAAAAGCTAAGTCATAATGTCTACTTCGGAGAGTCGCGCTCGCAACGCCACTCTTCACCAGCGGTTCTCCATCTCCGCCTCTGTCGTACGTCTTGGAGCGGGGTTGAGGCCTCTCTCGTGGTCGGCGGCCACGCCCGGTAGGCGTCCGATGGGTAGTTTGCCTCTCCAAGGAGCTGGTGCACCAGTGCCGTCTCCTGTGCGATGGCCTGGTTCCGGCTCTGGTACCTCTGCTTCCGGGGAGTCGTCCGCTGTTGGGCGGCCGGCTCCTTTGGTTGCGGGGGATTTGAGACGCAAACTTTTTGCGTCAGCTCGCTCCCGTCGCAAGATGGTGGCTTGCAGACGCGAACGCCCTGGTTTTGGTGAGTTGCTGGAGCCGGATGAGGATGCGTCAGTCTCTACATGCCCGATGGAGACAGAGGACTACATGATAGAGGCAGACGGGTTCTTGTTCGAAGGCCCGTGGAGACATGTCCCCTGCCTGTCCAGGTAACACTGGAGGGGGGAGATGTCTCCTTGGGGCGCCTCATCCGCAGATGTTGGGTTAGAACCTCCGACTCGGCGGTGGGATGCCCTGCATCAGAATGTGGCTCCTTAACCAGTAGTCTGCTGCATGTGAGGGACGCAGGCTCGGTGGGGGAAAGTATGCAGGGGGAACTGTGTGCTTTGTTCCCCGAGCTCATGGCGGCGGCGGCAGTCACAAACGGCGTGCCGCTGCCGCAGCCACTGCCTGTTCCTGTCCCTGATGATTGCATAGGTCATCTATGGCAACGTCGCCCGGTGAGAGGGGTGGACGTTGTCTACCCATTTTTCCCCTCAATGGCGGCCTATGTCCGTCAGGGCCAGGTGGTCTCCCACATCATGGGCCTTACCATGTCACGCGGGTGGCGGGTTTGGTAGACGGCATGAAGGAGGGCGTGCCACGGCTTGATAGGCCGATGGCGGCGCTCCTTTGTCCTGAGGTGGTGTGGGAGCCGTTACGGAAGCCGGTTCCCCAAGGGAAATCGGCGAGGCGGTTGGCATTTTGGAGTGACCAGTTATTTATCACCGGAACACAATCTCTAGCTGCCACTTCTAACATCGCGCAGCTGCCGAGATTCATGTCCGGGATATTAACGGGCGGCACAGAGCTGACTGATTTACAGCATGATCAGCTCGCCCAGTCGGCAGGAGCCATCCTGCATCTGATTCAGCCGCAGGCTATAGCCGCTGGGAAAGTGCGCGCCCTGGCTACTCTGACCCAGCGCCACCTTTGGCTGGAGCAGGTGCGTGTGCCGGAGAAGAAGAGGACTCCCCTTCTGACGGCACCCCTCTCCGAAGCTGGATTATTCGGGTCGGCACTGCAGCTGATGACCTCAACCTGTAGGGAGATGCAGGAGGAGCGCTCCGTGCTCCAGCCTCATTTCCCCCCGCCCGATGTCGCCGGTGGAGTAAGACGGCTGCCACGTCGTCGAAGTTCCTCCGCCGTGGCCGCCACTGCCACCACCGCCACTGCTGGACCTTCAACGAAGAAGCCCAGGAGGAGAGAGGGCACCTCTGCCACTACAGCCAGCCCATCTACACCCGGAGGTGACGGTAGGGATCGTCGAGACCAGCCGCTGATCGTTTACCGTCCCGCCGGGGCTCCACGGGGTGGAAAGCTCCGAGCGGCTCGTGGCAGGCGTCGCTAGAGACCTCAGTGACTTTTTCCCTCTGTGGTCCCCTCCCCATGTTCCCTTCCCGGCCCCTCTATGATTTTGTTCAGAAATAAAAAGTCCCCTCTAAAGGGGGACTGTATTTTTTGTTAACAAACTGTGTGTTTATTCACCAAACATATGATGGGGTTGCAACGTGTGAATCTTTCGCTAGTATGGGTTGATAGGAGGGCTAGATGTTACTTCATGTTAGAGCTTAAGCAAGGCCTGCAGCCTACACTCGGTTGAAAAAGGGTTTTCTGCCTCGACCTGAATCTCCACATAAGCGATATTGAGCTGCAACACTGTTGTGTTGGTTTGCAGTAATGCTCGTATGAAAACATACCGCGGCTCAGCCGCTCTCTCACTCTATCAATTTTTTCTGTGTTACAACATGGATGCGGGTGTCGGGTTCACACACACACAACTTGGTCTTGCTATAAACCCTGTTCACAGATGTATCTGTGGTTAGCGTGCAGTGAATTAGCTTGCGCTATTTGTTAGCATTGCTACTAAAGGTATCATATGGCTATTGTTGTTGTCGTATGCAAGGACTGGGCTTGTGAGGGGGTGCCGGATAAACCCCTCCTTCCCTCTTCTGATTGGTCAGGGGGTTTATGGGACTCTCTTCGTTCAGTCAGGGCCAAGCTGTTAGGCGGCTTGGCAAGGAGGGGGGGGGGGGAAGGGTTTCCCAGGCTCTGCACCTATCACAGGCGTTTGAGTCTTGGGTTTCCCCCCGTCATAGCACACGTCACTAGGCTATTGGACGATGACTTCTGTGAGTTTAGACCCGTATGTAGGGTCTGTTATTGTCAAGTTGTCGGGGCAGAGCGTAAGAACTTATTGTTCTACTACGCTCGATATACGCGTAACTTGAGTCGGTTGGTCACATGACTCAATGTTACCGTGGCTTTTCAATCTATGGCTCACGTGGGAAGTCTCTCTGGGGAGTTCCGTCTCTCCTCTGTGGTGAGGTTGATGGAATGTAAAAATGTAAACAATTTTTACCCTCGGCTGCGTCACAGGGGATTCATGTCAGTCGGTGTTTCTTTCTTTTTTAATAAAAAAGAGTGAAGAATATGAAGCACGACAACCTTCTTGTCGTTCTCCCAGGCGCCTTGAAGGATCAATGTGGGGTCTGGTTAGACTGTGTTTGCACAATAAACTGTTCCAAATCCTCTTCTTATTTAAACACGTATGATTATTCATATTTCACAGTTTTTGTTCTTCATGTTTAATTGACGACCAAGAGGCAGAAATGCAGTTCTCAATTCCATTCCATTTAATTCGTTTCTCCCTTTACAGGTTTTTCTAGAGCAGAGCAGCAGCGAGACATAGCTTATTCTAACAAACATTCTGTCAACTAACTTCTCCCGAAGGATCAAACACACCCTTTTACAGGTGGCACGCGTTGCTAATTAGCGTTGAAGCGTGTGGCTATAGGCCTGCGCGCAGCTGACTTCCCACTGGGGGCAAAGATGGTGCACCACAGAATACAGTCCTATAATGCAATCTAATTCTAAACCATATGATAAACAATTTAACTTGAATCTCCATTTAGGCTATTATAAAACATATTTATGCCAATTTCATTTCACCTTTTGCTACAATAATAAATGATATATTTCAAGCTGTTCAAATTATATATTACTATCAAAAAGTCACAACAAACTCCCCCCCCGATGAGCTCCCATGGTGTCATCATTCTTCTAGTTCCAAGGGGTACAGCAGCTGTACCGGTCTCTTCAGGACCAGATTCTTGGGGAGTCTTAACGAACATGAACGAACCTTTCCGTCCCGTCCTACGAACACCTGTTCAATGCGACCCATTTTCCACATATGCTTTGGCTGTTTGTCTTCGTGCAGTAAAGCCAGGTCGCCCACCTTGAATGTGCTGGGCTTGTTCGATGCTGTGTGTGCTGATCTCAGCTCCATTAAATAATCCTTCTTCCATCGAATCCAGTATCCGTTGATCAGTCTCTGACGGTATTGTAACCGTTTGTTGAGCTTAGCTGCGTCAGCATTAGCGTGGTAATTGGGGGGAGTGGGCAGTGGAGGTAGGGTCGTGAGTCTCTGTCCCACCAAGAAGTGGGCTGGGGTTAGCGGAGCAGGCTCTCCGCACTCTGCGTGTGTGAAGGTGAGGGGTCTTGAATTGACAACAGCCTCCACTTCAGTAAGCAACGTTTGAAGCTCTTCAAATGTCAAAAACGCTTTTCCTAACACCTTTCTTAAGCACACCTTTACTGACCTCACCATGCGTTCCCACATCCCGCCCCACCAAGCTGCCCGTTCTACTATGTATTTCCAGGTGATCATTTTCCCTGCAAAGAACTCCTGTATCTTCGTATTTTTTATCAAATTATACATAGCTCTCAGATCTTTGTCTGCACGCTTGAATGTTTTTGCGTTGTCTGAATATATCGTGGTACAGATTCCTCGTCGGGCCACAAATCGTCTAAAGGCCAAAAGAAATGAATCTGTGCTGAGGTCTGATACTATTTCTAAATGCACAGCTCTTGTCACTGCACAAGTAAATAAAGCTACATATGCCTTTTTATTCTGGGGCTTTACATATAATGGCCCTGCGAAATCTACACCCGTTACTTCGAACGGCTGGGCCTCTGTCACCCTATCTTTGGGCAAGGGCGCAGTACATTGTTGGCCTGCTTTTAATTAACTTTTTCGACAGACGAGACACTGTTTTACCATTTTCTTCACCAACTGGCGTCCTCTTAATATCCAAAACTGTTCTCTCACCTGTGTCAAGGTGTCTTGTAAACCAGAGTGGAATACATCATTGTGCGCTCTCTTAATGGCCAGCAAGGAGAAGGGGTTAGTCCCGGACAGTATGAGAGGGTGTTTCTGTGCGTAATCCCAGTTGGTTTCCTGAAGCCGTCCTCCGACGCGCAGAAGCCCTTCATTATCCATGAACGGTTTTAGGCTCATTAATTTTGAGCCTCTATGCACTTCTCTTCCATTTAACAAATCTGATTGTTCTTTTGGGAAGCTTTCTGTTTGGGAGAGTTTTGTCCAGTATTTCTCCGCCTCTCTGATTTCCTCTGCGCACAGCGGACCAGATTTCTTTTTTTCTTTCTTCTGTGTATTGCTTGTAAAACGCAGCATCCACGCTGTGACGCGCAGGACTCGGTTGAGTTTGCTGTGTTTTCCCAGGTCAAATAGCGGGCCCAAACACATACTTGTTTTCTCCTCTTTCACTATCTGGCTTTGCACCACACACTCCTCCAAATTCACTCCTTCATCAATATCATCTTTTGACGTACTTTTTCCGGTTGGCTCTCTTAACCACTGTGGCCCGTGCCACCACAGAGAGTCATCTTTTAGCGTCTTTACGCTGGAGCCCCGTGTGCCGCGATCGGCCGGGTTCTCTGCTCCATGGCAGTGCCCCCAGTTCTCTGGGAGGGTCAGGTTCTGAATTTCGATCACTCGGTTCTGAACGAACGGCTTCCATTGTTTAGCCGTGCCTTTGATCCAATGGAGAGCGATCATTGAGTCTGTCCAATAGTGTGTCTTGATTTCAGGCATTTTTAATTGTTCACATACAAACTTTCCTAGTCTAGACCCTATCAAAGCTCCCATCAGTTCCAGTCGAGGTAGGGTGATTTTCTTTAATGGAGCAACTTTAGTTTTGGCCGTTATTAGACTAGTGGCGCATTTTCCATCTATATCTGTCGTGCGCAAATAGGCTACTGCACAATAAGCTTTTTCACTCGCATCACAGAATATGTGGATCTCTTTATCTAAAAGCGTGTCGTCACTATTCTGTAGTTCTGAAGTGTAACTTCTGCTTATGGCTATAGAGCCTAAATCAGGAATTTCAGCGCACCACTGGTTCCATTTTACGGAGAGGTCATCTGGGAGCTGTGCGTCCCAGTCGAGACCCCGTTCCCACATTTTTTGGAACAGGCATTTTACCCTAATGCTAAATGGGGATAAAAAACCTATTGGGTCAAAGATTCGTGCTGCGGATTGGAGAACTCCTCTCTTCGTGTTTTTTTTTGTCTTTTAAATGTTCAATAAAATCCTTCATTTCAAACACAAAGTCGTCTGTTTCTGTTCTCCATGTCAGCCCTAACACTTTCATTGGCGTTTGGCTTTTGACTTCCACCTGTTCATTTTTCACTTGTTGTGTCCATTCTCTTTGCAGCTCATTTGAATTCGTTTTCCACTTGCACAAATCCATTCCAGCTTCAGACATGATCTCCTTGGCTGTTTGAGTGATTTTTAAAGCCTCCTCTACTGTGTGAGCACCGCAGATATAGTCATCTACGTAGAGACACTCATCTAGGGTTTTTGCGACCTCTGGATATTTATTCTCGTATTTCTTTAGATGATGACGAATTGTGGCTGCTAATAGAAATGGACTGGAGGACACTCCGAATGGAACTCGTGTCATTCTCAGAATGCTGATCTGGTCCATTGACAATGTGTCTCCGGTGGTCCAGAGAAATCTCAGTGCATCTCTGTCCTGTTCGTTTAGAGAAATCTGAAGGAAGGCCTTCGTAATGTCTGACATGAGAGCCACTTTATACTTTCTAAATCTGACTAGAATGCCTAATAGGTCTGGATTTAAATTGGGGCCGGTTTGGAGACACTCGTTAAGAGACCGACAATCTCTTCCATGTGAAGACGCATCAAATACTACTCTTAATTTAGTAGTTTCTCTTTGATCTCTAATTACAGCATGATGGGGTAAATAGTAGATAGGGTTCTCCAATTGTTTGGGCTGCACCTGTTCTACTATTTCTACTATTCCATCAGCTAGGTACTCTTGGATGATGTCATTATATTTATGGTACAGTACGGGGTTGCTATGGAATCTTCTTACCAGGTGAGCAAATCTACTCTCAGCTGTGGCGTAGTTATCAGCGATGATCACCTGTTCCTCTCTCCATGGCAACCGAACCTCATATCTCCCGTTCGTGTATTTGATTGACTCCTCGAATTTCAGTAGCGCGTCTGCAGCGTCTGCGCTCTCAGCGCGGCCTTCTTTTGACATGTCAATTCCGAGGGATTCAGTTTCCCAGAAGCTGCGCAACTGGTTTGAAAGCGCTTGCTCCTCTCCCATGCTCACGAGCATCACGTCCACGTCTGGAGTCTCTGTGACACACATCATCGCCGTTGTGACAGTTCCTTGCACTAACCATCCAAACTTGCTTTCGAGCGCAACTAGTGCGTCATCCAGTCTCTCCATTCGTCCAGTGACGATTTTCCAATAGTGATCACCTCCGATCAATATTCCAAGCTTTTCTGATTCCATTCCCCTCACTGGGGTATCAGCAAGTTGCATTCCTCTTTTGTGCAGCGTTCCTCTCAGTTTCTCACTGGCTGTTGTCAGGTTTGATGACGTGCTCACCAGTGGCGTCTCCAGCAGTTCTAGTTCCACTGCTTGGTTGGTTCGAATATTTCTCAGATACACTCTAACCTTCCTACAGGTTATTCGTTTGGGTACTAGCGAGCCAAATGTATGCAGGTTCAATACCTCCTCCCCTACTACTGGTAGATTTAGAGCCTTTGAGATATCTTCTCTTATAAAACTGCGTTGGCTACCCCCATCCATAACACACCGCACTATCTGGCTGCGTGTGGGTGTTTCTATCCATACAGTCGCTGTCTGCAGCAGAACTGTGCCCCTTTCTGATGTTGGGACAATTGACACTACAGTATCTGTGGGGTTTTCCCTAACATTACTCTGTGTGCCCTTCTGTCTGGTACACACTGTTCTATGATGCCATATACTATTACACTCCTCGCAGTACATTCCCTGCACTTTGCATTTACTAGAAGTGTGCCTGGCACCTAGACATCTGTAGCATCTGCCCTGTACCTTTAATTTTTCTTTTCTGATCTCAGCAGTGAATTCTGAACAGTCCTTTGATCTGTGATTGCTTTTGTTACAGAATACACATGCTTTTCCATCTTCATTATCAGCTGCGTAAAATGTAGATGTCGATGCGGCGCCCGCGCGCTGGGGCCGCCGACTCCTCCTTTCCCAGACACTGTCTGCGGGTGGAGGTGGAGTCTCCTTTCTCTGTGTCAAGTTCATTGTCCTTTCCCGACTCTCGAGTTCCCTTTGCAGGAATGTCATTAGGTCTTTGACTTTCAATACAGACCCTGTAGCCTGAACACGCGTAAACTCCAGGGTTATTTCTTCGGGAATCATTTTCATGAGAATCGGGCACAGTAGACTTCCATATGAGTCCGATACAACGCCCTGTGCGTCTAAACTCCTCACTTGTATTTCACAGTCATCATACAATCTCCTTAGTGCGTTAATGTTTGTGGCACTCTTTACAGGGGTTAGATTAAGGAGCTTGTTCATGTGTGCGTTTATTATCAAATCTTTACGGCCAAATCTTTCCATCAACATTGCAATTGCATTGTCGTAGTTCTCGTCGGATAAGGATAATCCTGCGACTACGTTTGCGGCCGTGTCTGTCAATAATGACTTCAAATAGCTGAACTTGTCAGCTGAACTCAGGGTGGTGTTATTGTGAATCGACACTTTAAATTGATTCCAAAAGTCTTGCCATCGGCTTATATCACCACTGAATTTTCCAATTATCAATTTCGGAAGTCTTATATGATCCGATCTACTTGATGAGTGTGAGCTCCCATCGCTCACTCTTCTCTGTCGCTCCTCTTCTGTCTTTATGAGAGAGTCGCGCACCAACCTGTTGATCCGAGTTTTCCTTTTGATTATTCGGTCCATATAGTCCAGAGCCGTGGTCACTTCTTCGACCAGGTCCTTCTCCTCCGTCGCTGCTGCAATGTCCCGATCATGTTCATTTAGAGTAGTCTCCTTGACTACTAATATTTCTTTACTTTCCTCCAAGTCGGGCAGACATGGGGCCTCTGCTCCTATCTGCTCGTCTATCTTGTTCAGCAACTTGGTTACAGACGTCCTTATTGCTCCTCGGATAGCCTTCAATCTTGTTAGTTCAGTCATTTTTCTTCTTTATCCAATTAGTCCGTCCGTGTAGAATATACTTAAATTCTCCCTGGTTTCGGCACCACTTTGTTTGCACAATAAACTGTTCCAAATCCTCTTCTTATTTAAACACGTATGATTATTCATATTTCACAGTTTTTGTTCTTCATGTTTAATTGACGACCAAGAGGCAGAAATGCAGTTCTCAATTCCATTCCATTTAATTCGTTTCTCCCTTTACAGGTTTTTCTAGAGCAGAGCAGCAGCGAGACATAGCTTATTCTAACAAACATTCTGTCAACTAACTTCTCCCGAAGGATCAAACACACCCTTTTACAGGTGGCACGCGTTGCTAATTAGCGTTGAAGCGTGTGGCTATAGGCCTGCGCGCAGCTGACTTCCCACTGGGGGCAAAGATGGTGCACCACAGAATACAGTCCTATAATGCAATCTAATTCTAAACCATATGATAAACAATTTAACTTGACTCTCCATTTAGGCTATTATAAAACATATTTATGCCAATTTCATTTCACCTTTTGCTACAATAATAAATGATATATTTCAAGCTGTTCAAATTATATATTACTATCAAAAAGTCACAACAGACTGTCCATTGATATGTTTTGGGTCCCGACGCATACATAGTACTGGCTCGGGGTGTTTTCTGTTAAGAATCATGCGGGTGGCTAGTACGCCTTGGTTGCTTGTTATTAAAACAGCGTTTTTATAAAGCAACTGGGATGGGGGATTCTTTCCTCTTCCGAGAGCCTGATACTGGGTCTCGACGGATTCTCGTTCATATCTGGGGGATGTTAACGGAATAGATCAGAACATAGGTAGAGGGGTCTCACGCCCTTGGGGTGGGCCACTGAGCGTGGTATAAACAGGACCGTCTGGGTGGCGCCCTCTTTTCATGTTTTAGATCAACACGCATATCTGCCCCCTCCCCTGGAGTAGGCATGTCGGCGTGGTTAGGGCACGGGACTGGTTCTGGTCACGCTGGTCCAGGTCAGTTAACCCGTTGTCCGCCGGGGATGCAGATCTGCTGTTCTGGTACCCTGAGGGACTTGTGCTTTTTTCAGGGGGAAAAATGCCGGGTCGGCCCGGGTGTCAAGGGGTTAGGCGTTATGGAGACCCTTGTTGGGTACAGATTGTACCTGGCACTATTATAAGGGGCTGGTTCTCCTTTCTTTCACTCCTCTCTCACGCATGGCGAAGAGGGGGCTGTTGGGGTGGTCTTCTGGACCTCCTCTGGTAACCCTGTGTGCTTCCCGAGCCGCCGGGCCCGGTCCAAAGTAATGTTTCGTTGAAACCGTAGGCCTGGGATAACCCTTTTTTGAAAACTGAAACACTTGTACTGCGGTATAGCCAGTGTATACCCGCAGGTGTGTTTGAGTTTTTTCTTGAGGGGTTATAGGAACAACCACCGTCTGTGTACCGAGAGGGTGGTTGATTCCCTGGTGTGTTGGAGCAGAGTCAACTCCCGGGTTACCCGGTTGAGTGTGCCCCTGCACGTTCATGACGTCTGCCAATCGTGTCAGCCTTCTCTGCCTCGACCCCTCTGGGTGGGTTTTTTTTTATGGAGGCTTTGTCATGGTGCTCAATAACGCCAGCATACGCCCCTTCCGCCGGGGGGCTGTTTTTAGTTGACCCCTTTGGCGCCTGTCTCGTCCGCAGTGCTCCAGGCTCAGGTCTACAGCCTGCTGCCTGGTTTCCCCGGTGCGCTGCCTGCTTCCGTTGGTTAACCTTTTGAGTGCTTTACGGCCATGCTGACTGCCTGTGTTGCAGGGTCAGTGTGCCAGGCGGTGTACTATTGGGGGGAAAGGGCCCGCTCTTGGAGGGGCCCTATCCGAATACGCTGGCGATGTGGGGGCCGGTGTCACTAAGTGACCGCCTGGTGGGGTCTTGATGCCTGGCATCATTGACCTCTCCGGGCCCCCTTTTTCCAGGGGATCCAGTCCCTTCAGTGGGTCTGGGTCTTCCTTCGCACTCCGCTGCTACGGCCTTGCCACGGGGTTGAGTTTGCTCTTGACCCCGTGATTTTGGGGGCAGTAACGAGGGTTGTTCCTTCCGTTCGTTCCCTGGTGGCATGCGGGTTGTGCGTGTGCGTAGTCGTGGGGTCAAGCCACGGTCTGCTCACCCTGTGCGTTGAGTTGCTTGAGTTCCTCTTCGCACGGTCGGATCCGTCTCCCTCCCGTCCTCCAATAGGGAGGGTATCCTCCATTAGGGAGGGTCGGGGGGGCTCGGTCCTTTGTTGTGGGGGGCCTCAGCGGGGTACATTTGTCGAGCTTTGGCTCCCGCTTAGCTCCTCTTGTGCAGAATGATGCTGAGCGGAAGCCATAATGAAATAGAACGTAAGGTTATGTATATAACCAAGTTCTATGAATTATGGTGACGCTCAGCATCAGGACGCCGCTGTGGCCCTTGATCTCGCCTTGTGGTG
>NC_140181.1:0-20000 GCF_963971535.1 Notolepis coatsorum | reverse complement strand
CACTTGATTTTGGATTTCATTGACTTGCGTTCCTTCAGTAATGCCTTACTCTATCATAACCATCGGCAATACATGCCAAACCTTAATCCTTACCTTAACCTAACACTAAACTAACCTTAACCTGGCCTTGATTCTATTTTACTATTTTATTACTGTCTATTTATGTGATCAGTGATAATCAAACCGTAAACAAAGAGGCCTATTAAGATGTTAGATCCTAATATGAAAAACGATGTGATTTAATGTTCTATGCCTTACCGCTATCTATTTTATGATTGTTTTATACTTATTTTATGTCTGCACTTCATGCATTGCTCTTGATCTGCCAATTTTGTGCTCATTTTATGCCTGTCTCTTCTTTTTTTCTTTTTTTTATGCTGTGAAGCACTTTGAGCTGCAATTCTTGTATGAAAGGTGCTATACAAATAATGTTTATTAAATTTGATCACAAAAAACAAAAAACGTTTATTATTATTATTAGGGATGTCCGATATTATTGGCCGACCGATATTATCGGCCGATATCGGCAGTAGAATGTGATATCGGAAAATATCGGTATCGGTTTAAAAACAAAAAAAAAACAATAACAATATTTGTTATATATATATCCAGTGAAATTATTAGTTACCTGAAATTATTCCGTTTTTTGGACGGGGAAACCCTGCATATATCGGTATCGGTTGATATCGGTTGATATCGGTATCGGAAATTAAGAGTTGGACAATATCGGAATATCGGTATCGGTAAAAAAGCCAATATCGAGCATCCCTAATTATTATTATTATTATATTATTATTATTGACGTTAAAACACATTGGCCGCGTCCTAAAAGTCTGTGCCGACCAACTGGCCCCGGTATTCACTGACATCTTCAACCTGTCCTTGGAACAGGCCGTCATCCCCACCTGTCTGAAGAAGTCCACCATCATCCCTGTACCCAAAAAATCTACGCCCGCTTGCCTCAACGACTACCGCCCTGTAGCCCTCACCTCCATAGCCATGAAGTGCTTTGAGAAGCTAGTGAAGGGCTACATCTGTTCCTCCCTCCCCATCAACCTGGACCCTCTGCAATTTGCATATCGCCCCAACAGGTCCACGGAGGACGCCATAGCCCATGTGCTGCACACAGCAGCATCACATCTGGACAAGAGGAAGGGGAACTATGTGAGAATGCTGTTCATCGACTACAGCTCAGCATTCAATACCATAGTCCCCTCCAAACTCATAGCCAAGCTCAGGGACCTGGGCTTGAACTATGACCTGTGCCAGTGGGTCCTGGACTTCCTGACGGGCAGACCCCAGGTGGTAAGAGCCGGCAACTGCACCTCCTCATCCATCACGCTCAACATAGGGGCCCCCCAGGGCTGTGTTCTGAGCCCCCTCCTCTACTCCCTGTACACACATGACTGCGTAGCACAGCGGAACAACAACACCATCATCAAATTTGCTGATGACACAGTAGTGGTGGGCCTGATCTCTGCCAACGACGAAAGGGCCTACCTGGAAGAGGTAGAGAACCTGTCACAGTGGTGTCAGGAGAACTGCCTCTCCCTGAACGTCAGCAAAACAAAAGAGATGATTGTGGACTTCAGGAGGTCGGGGGTCAAGGACTACAGCCCCCTCAGCATCGACGGGGCACCAGTTGAGAGAGTGAACAGTTTCAAGTACCTCGGAGCCCACATATCCGAGGACTTGACATGGACCACACACATTGACAGTGTTGTGAAGAAGGCACGACAACGCCTCTACTTCCTCAGGCGCCTAAGGAAGTTCCAAGTCAGTCAGAAGATCCTTAGGAACTTCTACTCATGTACAATAGAGAGCATCCTGACCGGCAACATCACCTCCTGGTTTGGGAATAGCACTGCACAAGACCGTAGCAGACTACAAAGAGTGACACGTTCAGCCGAACGCACAATTAGAGGGGGGCTTCCCACCCTCCAGAACATTTACAACAAGCGGTGCAAGGGGAAGGCTAAGAGAATTATTAAGGACTCGAGCCACCCGAACAACTGCCTCTTTGAACTGCTGCCGTCAGGCAAGCGATACCGGAGTCTTATGGCGAGCACAGAAAGACTCAGAAGGAGCTTCTATCCCCAGGCCATCAGGCTGCTAAACGAACAATAATCGCTAAACGAACAATAATCACTATGCAACAACCATCAAATGCACACAGCACACACACCCACACGCACACACACACTCACTCAAACAAACAACACACTGCAGCACCCACTCTCCACACTTTAGATCACACAAACACACTTACACTTTATATTTATTGATAAAGGATTTGCACTACAACTCGTACACCTACTGTGAATTGTACCTAAACTGCACCTTGTCCATTTATGCCTTGCACTATATAGTATTGTATATTAGTACACTGCACAGTATTGTATATTGTATGGTAACTACGTCTACGAACATTGTACATATGTCTAAACTGAACACTGTGACCTCTTTTTTTTTCTTCTAATTTTTACTATGTTTTTATTTCATACTTATCTTGTCATGCACAGTCTCTGGAGCGCAACAGTAAGAAGCATTTTGTACAAAAGTATTCTGTACTTCTGTATGACAACTATTAAAGAAACTTGAAACTTGAAACTTGGCGACCGCTGTGATGCGTCTAATATAGTGGTTGAGGACCAGCTTTTGTAAACAGACGTGTCTTTTTGTACAGCTATATATATACTTTATAGTATTGCTATCTGTCCATTCTCATTGTCAATTGAGTTCATAAACCGTCCCTTCAAAATGGCTTAAAGAAAAAAAAATGCATCAATAGGTTGTCATTTTATAGTGCAGTGAATATGAGCATTATAGCGGATTTTGTCTCGTATTTTTCTGGAAAGCTATTTATAGGGCTAATAGCTGCATATCATCGGGGCTGTCCCAAAGCATGTATGCATGAAAGGGGGGGGGGGGGGGACGTCGTTTATTATGATTGATTACCAATAACAGTGTCCGTGTAACTAGCCACATTCGCTGATCGGCTAGTTGCGTCTCACAGCAAGCTCTGATCCGGCTGTAATTTAGGTGAAAAGGGTCTTACCGTGAGTCGGTGGGATACCCCCGAGCATTTCCCCATTATCTATCGGCATCTGGTAGATCGATATGTCCATTGGCTGATGATAAATCCCCTTATTCCATGGTGAAATCTGCGATTCGAAACATAATCCACGCTACAGGCTGTAGATCCATGATCCGGGTACTAAAATTCTCCATTGTAAGGGGGGAAAAAAGTCATCCGTTCGCCCACTGGGCACATTGCAGTAGCGCGATGGCGCCCCTAAGAGGATCTGGCCGGTATTGCACATTCTCGATTTCACAGACTAGGGAATATATACAGTGCCGCTCCGCGACCTTGACCCGGTTATTAAAATGCAATAAAAGCAATAACAACTTACATTTACATTTACATTTACATTTAGTCATTTAGCTGACGCTTTTATCCAAAGCGACTTACATGTTCTGTACGACAAGCCATCAGGAAGGGCACAACTCTATCAGCTGAGCAACAATGTTCATCAAAGTGTTGAGTGCTACAGTGTAGGTTAGTTTATTAGGACAAGTGCATGACAGTAAGGTTAGTTAGTTATTTTAAATTTTTTTAATTCAGATAATGGTTGAAGAAGTGCGTCTTTAGTCGACGGCGAAAGATTTGACTTGTTTCGGCTGTCCTAACTGGGGTGGGTAGTTCATTCCACCATTGTGGGGCAAGGACTGAGAATAGGCGACTTCTCTTTGATGACCCTCCCGGAGCTTGGATAGGAGTAGGTCTGAGGCGGCCAGAAGATGCAGAGCGTAGGGGTCTTGAGGGTGTGTAGTTAGAGACCATTGACCGGAGGTAGGCGGGAGCGGTTCCCTTTGCCGCACGGTATGCTAGGTCGAGGGCCTTGAAGCGGATTCGTGCAGCAATGGGGAGCCAGTGCAGGTCCCTAAGAAGTGGGGTGACATGGGCCGACTTCGGTAGGTTTGAGATCAGGCGGGCCGCTGCGTTCTGAATGAGTTGAAGAGGCTTAGTGGCAGTGGCCGGGAGGCCAGCGAGCAGTGCGTTGCAGTAGTCGAGGCGGGAGATGACTGTTGATTGGACGAGGAGTTGGGTGGCTTCTTTTGTCAGGAAGGGGCGTATCCTTCTGACGTTGCTCAGGAGGAATCGGCAGGTTCTGGTTGTCGCTGCGATGTGAGCAGAGAAGTTCAACTGGTCGTCGAGGACAACACCAAGGTTCTTGGCGGTCGGGGACGCGGTCACAGCTGCATTCTCGACTGTGATGGAAAGGTCGGTCAGGGCGGAGGATTTGGCCGGCAGGTGGAGCAATTCTGTTTTGCTTAGGTTCAGTTTGAGGTGGTTGGTCGTCATCCAGGCGGAGATGTCGGACAGACAGGCCGAGATCCGCTCAGAGACGTGGATATCTGAGGGAGGGAAGGAGAGGAAGAGTTGAGTATCGTCGGCATAACAATGGTAGGAGAAGCCATGAGACGTGATAATGTTACCCAGTGATTTAGTGTAGAGAGAGAAGAGAAGGGGTCCTAAAACCGAGCCCTGGGGGACACCCGTCCGCAGGGGGCGGGTGGCCGACAGGGTCCCTCTCCATGACACTTGGTAGGAGCGGTCATTGAGGTATGATGACAGCCATGTCAGCGCAGAGCCAGCCACTCCCATTCCTGCGAGGGCCGCGAGGAGGATCTGGTGGTTGACTGTGTCGAAGGCTGCAGATAGATCTAGGAGAATCAGGACAGAGGAGAGGCCTTTCGCTTTTGCTAAGTGAAGTGCCTCTGTGACCGCAATGAGGGCTGTCTCTGTGGAGTGACCAGTCCTGAAGCCTGACTGATTAGGGTCTAGGAGGTCATTCTGTAAGAGATAAGCAGTAAGTTGGCTGGATACAGCACGTTCAAGCGTTTTAGAAAGGAAGGAGAGAAGAGAGACAGGACGGTAGTTGCCTATGACGGTAGGGTTCAGGGATGTTTTTTTTATGAGGGGCGTGACTCTGGCTTGTTTTAGGGAGGTGGGGACCACCCCCGAGTTGAGTGAGGAGTTGATGGTTGCAGTTAGGAATAGGAGGATGTCTGGTGCTATGGTCTGGAGGAGTGGGGAGGGTAGCCGGTCCAGCTGGCATGTAGTCGGACGGTTCGACGTTACCAGTGTCAGGGTCTCGGCTTCTGTAATGGGAGAGAAAGATGACAGAGTGAAGGATGAGGTTCTCGATTCAGCATTTGGAATGGGTGGGGGTTGGGAGAAGGAGCTGCGGATGTTCTCCACTTTTTCCTCAAAGAAGATCGCAAAGTCTTCGGCAGAGAAAGATGAGGGAGGGGGGGTGGGGGGGGAGTGAGGAGGGAAGACATGGTAGCATGCAGTTTGCGTAGATTCTTGGCAGAGGCCTCGATCCTATGGTGAAAGAAAGAAGCTTTGGCATTAGTAATGGTTTTGGAGAATGTTAACAAGAGGTTGTGATATGTGTCGATGTCAGCAGTGAGGCGTGACTTTCTATACTTCCTTTCAGCTGCTCTCAGGACCTGTCTTTGTTCTCTCACTGGATCTTGCCACGGCTTTATACGTGATCCTGTCCACAACGCATGGATTCGAAACCCGTATAAACTCATGGCTGGGCCGTCAAACAATCCCTTTCAGAGTGTTGCTATTGCAGAGATTATTTGCTATTATAAAAAGATCACCAGTTCTGTGTGTGCCGAAGGATAACATTAGGGCTGCCAACTTTTCAGAAAACCTTTTGTGATCGATGCACGCAGCAAAACCTTTTTAGGCCCATTCGAGGTGGCTAGGGCACGCTGAAGACATTTCTTTTTATTCATTTTTGTACTCGAAGTAAAGAAACATGACTATTTACTAGGGATGCACCGAAAATTCGGCCACCGAAAATGATCAACCGAAAATGGTTAAAAAGGCTCTTTCGGCTTTCGGCCGTTCTGCAGCCTGTGATAACTAACTCCTCTTGGGAATCGCACTGTTTCTATGTAAACTCTGCGACCGCGAGCAACGCATCCAATAAATGCGTCTTTAACATGCTTTATATCCTCGCCATTACTATGTCCGTCGCGGTTAAAACATTTTGAACTAACGTTAGCGTTAAGCTAGCTAACGCTTCCATTCCTCTTTGACCAGTCTCTCGTAAGCTACGTCATCCCCCGCTAAGAGTCATGGAAGATGTATGCATTCAAAAGTGCTGAATAAATGTTTTATGGGCCCATAATAGTGATTATTAATATTATTTAAGTTAAGTTTTGCCATAATCATGTCTTTTGCCATAATCAGGTAGCTGAAAAAAAAAGAAAATACATTATATATATATTTATATTAATCATTTTCGGCCTTTCGGCATTCGGTTTTCGGCCAACTGTTTCCTATTTTCGGTATCGGTTTCGGCCAAGAATTTCCCATTCGGTGCATCCCTAGTATTCACTGACATATTTAACCTGTCCTTAGAACATGCTGTCATCCCCACCTGTCTGAAGAAGTCCACCATTATCCCTGTACCCAAAAAATCCAAGCCCGCTTGCCTCAACGCCTACCGCCCTATAGCTCTCGCCTCCATAGCCATGAAGTGCTTTGAGAAGCTAGTGAAGGGCTACATCTGTTCCTCCCTCCCCATCAACCTGGACCCCCTGCAATTTGCATATCGCCCCAACAGGTCCACGGAGGATGCCATAGCCCATGTGCAGGGCCGCCTGGGAGAAATGCGAGGCCCTGTGCGAGATTTAACCCCCCCCCCCCCCCCCCTTTTTTTTTCTTTTTTCTCCATACAGTCAACATATTCTTAAATAATAGCGCTGCCCGAGGCTGGGCATGATACAGTCAACATATAGCAAGAGAGAGAGCGAGAGAGAGCTCCCGTTCTACAGTCAATATACAGTGTTATCGCTGCACAGTTGTGTGTGTTAGAAAGAGAGAGATAGAGAGAGAGCATGTCTGTTTGTGTGTGTGTGTTAGAGAGAGAACATGTATATGTGTGTTAGAAATAGAGAGAAATATATAGAGAGAGAGCATGTCATTTTGTGTGTTAGAGAGAGATATAGAGCATGTCTGTGTGTGTTAGAGAGAGAGAGAGAGAGAGAGAGAGAGAGAGAGAGAGAGAGAGAGCATGTGTGTTTGTGTGTTAGAGAGAGAGAGCATGTCTGTGTGTGTGTGTGTTAGAGAGAGAGCATGTATGAGAGAGATAAGCAAAGATGAGCCCCTAAAGGATATTCAACTTTTAATGGAAGAACAAAACAGAAGGAAAAGATAACTTCACAAAGGCAACATGAATATACATAGATCCAAAAGGACAAAGATCAACACTTAAATCCAAAGAGAAGAGGGTCTATACCAGAGAAAACAAAGTAGCAAGGAGCCAATGGCCGACATCAGCTAAATAGGCTAACTGCAAATAGAGTAGCCAGGTACTGACACCAGGCCACACACAGCTTTGGCCAACGCTACCCAAGCTACACAAACGACCAAGACAATTCACACACAGCACATGTCGTATCTCCAAATGTTGTGAAGTAACATATGTTTTGCCTGGAAAAAAACATTGTTATTAACAAAACATTCGGGAGGGGAAGGAAGGAAGAGTGGGGTAATGTCCAATGGACATCTTACCTGCACCAAGGAACGCAGGGCGAAAGGCCGCAACACAGGTCTCCACGTTGACGAAAGGCCTCTTGCTGGCGGGACAAAAAGAAGCTATGGCCGTAGCCTTGTCATGGTGCAGGCCCGACTACATCTTCTGTCAAAGATGATGTCGTAGTCAGAGTGCCAGGGCCTGCTATTCTCACGGCTAATGTCAATGGTCGTAGCACAAGCTAACAGCTAACTCTAGGCTAACTGATAGCATCAAGCTAACGTTCCCAGCCGAGCGAAAACGAGCAGCTAACGTCGTAGCTAAACAGCTAACTGGCTAACAGTTAGCTCAACCCGGCTATCGCTAACCATTAGCTAACGCAGAAGCAAGCTATGCGGCTACCACTGAAAAACTGTACAACGTGAGAAAAGCAATACAGGCCAACACTTCAGACAGCCGCTGTGTTTTCCTCTTCTCATACGAAGAGAGAAGGGAAAAAGAAGGCAATACACGTCCCACTACAGAGTGGTGTTTACCATAGCGGTGCCGGCAACAAGTCCCTCGCGGACTATAGCCGACTTGAGCATGGAGATATTCTCATAATGAAACACCAAGCTCACCTCCCTCGCACCAGGTGCTGACACCAGGCCACACACCGTTAGCTACTACAACAGCTAGTCGGCCCGTTTGGCTCCAGAGAGAGAGAGAGAGAGAGAGATATATCCACGGCGGGAATAGAATAGAGTGCATTAAAAACTCACTAAACGTCCAAGAGGATGGAGACAACCGCGTGGAGTTGATGAAGTTCATCTGCCGAACGACCGTCCTCTTCATCTTGGCATAACAATGCTGCACGTGCTCTCTCTAGGTTAGCTAACGCTAGTTAGCCTTTAGCTAAGCTAGCTACTAGCCGACATCATCATGGCTATCCCGACTGAACCACACGTTAGCACTCAATATTATAACGTAGCTAAAGCTAACTGGCTGTCCCTGTCTTTAGCCGGGATGGCTAGCCTGACTGAACTGTCTAACATGCAACAACTTTCATCTTCAGTCCATCTGCCGAACGATGTCCTCTTCATCTTGGCTGGCATAACCTCCAATGCTGCACGTGCGAAATAGTCAGACGCTACCTTACCTGTAACCCCTCCCCTCATTGAAACCAATTCTGCTGCAGAGCCTCAGAGCTGCCTCCAATAGTGTATCTGCAGAGCCGCAGAGCCAGGAACAAGTCAGACACATTCTACAAACGTGTCTAATGTGAAATATATAAGCATATAAGCAAAACTAGATTTTAGGTCTGTGATGAAAAAGGGCCTCGCGGGAAGGGGGGCCTCGCAAAAAATTAAAAATAAAATAAAAAATAATAATAAAAAAAATTATATATTTTTTTTCTTTTTTGTGCAAGGCCCCCCTTCCCGCGAGGCCCTGTGCGACCGCACTGCTCGCACACCCCCTGAGGTGGCCCTGCCCATGTGCTGCACACAGCAGCATCACACCTGGACAAGAGGCAGGGGAACTATGTGAGAATGCTATTTATCGACTACAGCTCAGCATTCAATACCATAGTCTCCTCCAAACTCATAGCCAAGCTCAGGGACCTGGGCTTGAACTATGACCTCTGCCAGTGGGTCTTGGACTTCCTGACGGGCAGACCCCAGGTGGTAAGAGCAGGCAACTGCACCTCCTCATCCATCACGCTCAACATAGGGGCCCCCCAGGGCTGTGTTCTGAGTCCCCTCCTCTACTCCCTGTACACACATGACTGTGTGGCACAGCGGAACAACAACACAATCATCAAATTTGCTGACGACACAGTAGTGGTGGGCCTGATCTCTCCAAACGATGAGAGGGCCTACCTGGAAGAGGTAAAGGTTCTAGCGGGATGGTGTCAAGAGAACAGCCTCTCCCTGAACGTCAGCTAAACAAAATAGATGCTTGTGGACTTTAGGAGGTCGGGGTCAGGGACTACAGCCCCCTCAGCATCGACGGGGCACCGGTTGAGAGAGTGAACAGTATTAAGTACCTCGGAGTCCACATGTCCGAGGACTTGACATGGACCACACACATTGACAGTGTTATCAAGAAGGCACGGCAACGCCTCTTAGGCGCCTAAGGAAGTTCCAAGTGAGTCAGAAGATCCTTAAGAACTTCTACTCATGCACAATAGAGAGCATCCTGACTGGCAATATCACCTCCTGGTTTGGGAATAGCACTGCACAAGACCGTAGCAGACTACAGAGAGTGGCCCGTTCAGCTGAACACACAATTGGAGGGGGGCTTCCCACTCTCCAAGACATTTACAACAAGCCAGGGCTCCAGACTAACTTTTTTCACCACCGTCCCGAAATACAATTGTTACCGTCCCAAAGTGAATGTAAACCGTCCCAAAAATCTAAATGTCGTATCTTTACTTTGGTTTTTCCGTCTATAGTTGTTATTGCCATAAAGCAGGGCTATTCAACTGGCGGCCCGCGGGCCAGATCCGGCCCGCGGGATGATTCTGACCGGCCCGCCAAAGATTACATGATAATAAAAAAAAATAAAAAATAATAAAAAACTTTAATTTTTTTTTCATGTCAACGTTAACACGCACAATTGAGCCAAAAGTCACTCAATTAATGACAGATTTCATTGATAAATTGAGGGAAAACTTTGCAAGTCGATTTGATGAATTTGACATGTCCAGAGAATTGATGCATTTTGTGAGCAACCCATTTGCCAATGTAGCTGCTATTTCCACAAAAGGACAAGAGTTCCTTGCATCACTTCACATTGATGAAGGTCTCCTGCAACTTGAAATAATTGACATGCAAGCATCATCTGCTCTGAAGCAGGCACTTGAGAATGAATCCACCACAACATTTTGGATAAAGTGTATTCATGTCAAGACATTCCCCAAAATAAAAACGCTGGCAATATCTGTGCTAACAATGTTTGGCTCAACATACACCTGTGAATCCAGTTTCTCTCACATGAATGCCATTAAAACAAGCAACCGTGCCTCCTTGACAAATGAGCATTTGCATCACTGTTTGCGGGTAGCCCTCAGTTCCTATGAACCCTCTTTCTCTGCCATTGCCCAGTCAAAGAAGTGCAATCGCTCTCATTAGATGTGTGTATGTAGGCTAGGCCTGTCTGCCCCCCACCCCCCTGATGTTTGAGAGTTAAGAGTGGACAATAAGTGCTAATAAGATGCTGTGATTTGCTGTTGTTGCACAGACATGAAGCACTTTTTCATAAGCTCAGCTGCACTATAAATGTGTTTTTTGTTCAAGTGTTGATGTTAGAATGTTCAGATGCACATCATGCACTTGTTTGTTTTTTATTTTATTTTTATATTGAAATGTTGAAGAGGAGATGTTGCAGTTGTTGCACAGTCATAAATGAAGCACTTTTTGCAGGAGATGTTGCAGATGTGGCACATAAATGAAGCACTTTCTTTGAAAAGTATACTACTTTTGCAATGTAGTTAAATAAAAGTTGTGAAAATGTGGTTGCGTGTTGTGTCAAGTGTACATATATTCATAGCACGGGGAGGCGCCGTGGCAGTCCGGCCCCTGGCCCCTTGGGTTTCTGACAATGTGGCCCCCTGAACAATTTAGTTGAATAGCCCTGCCATAAAGACACCATTCAAATGATTAGGAAATAAATAATTATTTGTATTTGAAATAATTATTTATTTGAACAATAGGCACATTATATCAACGGGTAACAACAAAACAACCAAAGCAATAACAATATTGAAGACCTTTCTTATTTTATTGTCAGTAATAGTGTGTGTTTGTGTGTGTGTGTGTGTGTGTGTGTGTGTGAGAGAGTGTGATGAATGAGAGCAAGCGAGCAAGCATCAAATCTCAGGCCATGGTTACACTGGGGGTTTTTGTTTTGTTGCTGAATGATTACGTTTGCTGTCCTAGTTAAATAGAAATGCCGTTTTGGCAGGATAACACATTGCCCTACTGACAACGCTGAAATTGTGTTTCCGTTTTGGATACTCGCCAAAACTAGCTGACAACGTGTCATGTAATCTGCGTGAGCCGAATACAGAGCCGTTGTTGCTCAACGCCCATGCGCAGTAGATACCGGCATCTGCGTGCCCTCACCAATGTCCGGTGACGACAGACAGCAGAGCTGTCCCAAATAGCTGCATCTACCAGTTATTGTTATAAGGAGCAGTCTGCATTCCTTTAACAATTGTTTGTATTGAGCCGTATTGTATTGTACCCATTCTGCAATCTGTTAAATAAAGTTTATCCATTCATTCTGCTAGCATTAACGATTGCATGAGCAGCTGGCTAACATGAGCTACCGTTAGCTACCTAGCTACCAGACCCTGTTAGCTCAGAGCTCCTCTTTCAATCTTAACAAGCATTAAACAAAATGGCCCAATCATCTATTCACCTTTGTTTAATACATGAGGCGTTGTCTAATGTTATCTAGCTACTGATAGCTCCTGATATCATCTGTTTGGTGCTGGCTGGCTAACGTTAGCTGCTAGCCACAATGCTATACTGTTGTACTGGCATATTCCATTCACGTTAGCTGTAGCTAACAACATCTGAGATCTTTTTGTGAGACTAAACTATCCGCTCTTGGTGGTCAATTGTGTTGATGTTAGTTTTGTTTCATCAACAAATGAGGCAGAACACACAGTGAATGTATCCGTTTTGTTTATTGCACTTTTATTGCACTTTCTTTGCTGAAAAATAAATGGGGTTGGCTAAATGGCTCACGCAAGGCATTTAAAAAAAAATCTTTTTCTTTTTGCATGAAGTGTATTGGCACATTCAACTTCTGATTGGTTGAAAATTGCCTTCATGTTCACCACCTACTGCCACCTACTGCTTTGGCATTGTACTACATCACTGTGCTCAGGAGGCAAAACCAATGTCTAACTTGCCTGCCATTACGTTGCGTTCTGGAAAGCGAAACTGACCTTGAAAACTAAACAAAAATACCCCTGTGTGTAACCGCAGCCTCAGTCTCAGTTGCCTCAGTCTTTGTTTCTGTAGAGAGAGAAAATAAATGTATTTAGTCAAAAGGCAACTTATTTCACAAATTATGATAAGAAATATATATACTGTATATATATATATATATATTTTGTTAGTGTTAATGATGTCTTGTAGATTATTATGGATATTTGTAACTATTATTTTAAGGACTGATAGGATAGTTTAAGAAGTAATAAAGCATGTAGTGAAAAGTACAGAAATCATCTGACATATCTAAGGGAGTCAAAGTGTCCAATTTCATGGATACTGTAAGGAATACAAGTGTGTTCATTCAGCCATATTTATTCCAAACTGAAAATGTTCGGTGGCAGCATAGTCATTACAACAGACATTTGAGCCTTGTGGATTCCGTACTTGTGAGATGTCACACCAGGCAGGAAGACAAGACACACAGTTGTAAGCTAGAGCATAGATATGAGCTAGAGTCCGACATGTAAACCAACAGCCAATAAATTGTCAAGCCTCATCAATATAACAGATACACCTAGCTAACATGGGCGGGCTGCTTTGAGCACACACACACACAGGGCTAACGTTAGCTAGCGAGCAGCTATTTAGCTAAAGGGCTAACTAGAAGCTAACTACTGTATACAGTTCCAATAGACTAACATACACCTCTGTGATTTAAATGTGTCCTTACCTTAGACTCGAGGGTTGTACTAGGGTTGGATGCAGTTCCCCGTTGGTCAGTCTGTCTGTTTTCCATCTTCTGCTGTGTTTAACAAATCTGTTTGCGAGTGCTCCTTTGACTGATGGCCAGTACCGCAGGAACTTTTATTAAACATTCTATATGTTCGTGGGTCTTGTGCAGTGCTCTCGTGGCACTGTCAACAAAGCGAGCACTCAGAAGACGCGCACTGTTTGCCAGTGCAGTGATATGCGCACTGACAGTCGGCGCAGTTGACGTTTTCCAAATTAATCCTCTTCATCCCCACTGCGTCCCGGGGAGGATTTGTGTTCATCCCAAATACATATTTGATGGTCCCCAGGACGACGGGACGGTGTTAGTCTCGAGCCCTGCAACAAGCGCTGCATGGGTAAGGCTAAGAGAATAATCAAAGACCCCAGCCACCCAAACAACTGCCTCTTTGAACTGCAAGCGATACCGGAACCTCATGGCAAGCACAGAGAGACTCAGAAGGAGCTTCTATCCCCAGGCCATCAGGATGCTCAATGAACAATAACACTATGTAACGAACCATCAAATTTACCCACAGCACACACATCCACACGCACACACTCACTTTAAATAAACAACTCACTGTAACACTCACTTTACTCACCTTAGACACTTAACACACTTTATATTTATTGATAAGAGATTTGCACATCTCTCATACCTCATTGCACCTCACCACCACAAGTAGGCCGTATGGTGAAGGCTGAGAAGTGGCTAGAAAACGATTATCGTTCCCACCTCGGCGAATTACACAATTTTCACTTTGGGTGAAAGTTCGATTGGTGTGTAGATTTAGGAACAAAAAGTTCTCCATTGACAAAATAGTCATAATTTTAAAGTCGGGACTAGATCTTTCCTTGTGAATGGATATTTGGTCACTGCAGAGTTTTATTTGACGCAATTTGGTGCGAGTTCGGTCACGTATCTGGTGCTCGCCCAATAGCAACTCTCCTTGTTGCGAGGTCATCGCAACAACGAGAGCTGCTATTGGTTGATCCGGTGTCAACAAATAAATTACATACACACTAGGGATGCCCCGATCACATTTTTGCCACCGATACCGATCATCTATGAGCCATATCGGCCGATACCGATCGTTTATGGTTTTATTAAAAAAGAAATATATATATTATATATATACTTTTTTTTATAAAATATATATATTATATAATTATACTTGTAGTTGTATTATCTGCGAGACATCGCCACCATGCAACAAGTCAAAATGCTCGCTATCTCCACTGTCTGTGTGTATACTCTGCTTTGGTCAAATCACATTCAGCATGCCCTCAGCAGGGTATATCTGCGGCTCTGCAGATATACCCTACTCCCTCAGCTAGCCCCTTTCGTGACTGCGATGCAAGCCAGGGGCTCGAATACGCATCGAATCAATGTTATAAGACATTGATATCAGGAGCTATCTGTAGCTACTGCTAGCCGGCTAGATAACAGTGAGCTAACGTGAGCTACCGAGCTAACTGAGGTATCATGCACTACTAGACTATTGCTAGAGCATTTGTTGATATCAGGAGCTATCAGTAGCTAGCCGGCTAGATACCGTTAGACAATGCCTCATGTATTAAACTAAAAGTGAATAGTTGACTGGGTAATTTTGTTTAAACAGTAACGATAGCTAGGTAGCTAACGTTAGCTCACAGAGGTTGCATGCACTAGAGCAGACTATTGCCGGAGCATTTGTTGACACGGGTTTGGGAGGGGCAGGGGAGGATGAGGAGGAGGGGGAGGAGCAGTGTGCTGCAGCTCTGTGTGTCTGAGAGAGAAGTCAGCGAGTGAGATCTCCGCTAAGAATTGGATCATGTTTTTCGATCGGTTTTCACGATCGGTGAAAATAAAGCATTATCGGAATTCACCGATCTCATATTTATACTAAATATCGGCCGATACCGATCGCTTGCTGATCGATCGGGGCATCCCTAATCCACACTCTAACGTTACGGACTAAAATGGACAGAAAATACCTTCTAAAGTTCGCAAAAAGGTTTCTAAACAATGTTATATGCATCTCACGTCCGTTCAGAAAGAATGTGTACAAGATTTGACACAGACACGTGGGATAGATATATAGAAACTGCGTCGAACGGTGGCTTAACCTACCAGGCCAGAATCATAAACATTGTTTAGAGATCGATTTGTGTCATAAATGTCATGATATCTGTATGCAGGGGTGTAGCTCCAGATTCTGGGCCCCATGAAATAATGTATTTGTAGGCCCCCAGTGTATGCGAGCGCGCGTAAGCGCGCGAGCGAAATTTTTTTGGCCATTTTTTTATTGATGAAAACGCATAATATGGTTTTTACCTATACATTCGGATCAGCAGTTCAGCACCTGCACTGTTGGTGGGTGAGCCTAGTAAAGGATGTCGCATTGCGTTCATCTTCAATGAATGGACCAATGCAATAGTCTACCAAAGCCCCCCCTCTCTCTATATATATCTCACACACACACACACACACACACACACACACACACACACACACACACACACACACACACACACACACACACACACACACACACACACTTCAGAAACAAACATAGTATCAATGAGAGCATCAATAATACACCTGAGTGATGTCTAGTAAAAAAAAAAAAAAAAAAAAAAAAAAAAAAATTTTTTTGGGGCCCCCCCTCAGTGCTGGGCCCTTGGAATCATCCTAAGCTACCCCCCCCCAGCTACGCCCCTGTCTGTATGTCGTGTATATCATAAATGTCATGATGAATTGAAAATGGGGGACCCTGATTAGATTAGATTGTACTTTATTGTCATTATATTTGCATACAACGAGATTTGGGACTCAAACCTAGTCCCAACTTTAAAATTATGATTGCGCAAAATGTGCTATTTTGTCAATGGAGAACTTTTTGTTCCTAAATCTACACCAATCGAACTTTCACCCTGAGTGAAAATTGTGTAATTCGCCGAGGTGGGAACGGGATGAAACGATACAGCCTTCACCATACGGCCTAAAGGTGGCACCACAATCTAAGCTATTGTATATTGTTGAAACTCAGTTACCTTCTCTGCTCTGCATTGTGTATACATTGTATATATGTTTATTGAAAATTTTTGTTTTGTTTACACTTGTTTACGTACTTTACTTTTTTTTTTTTTTTTTTTATCGTTTTTTTTGTGTGTGTTTTATTGCTTTATTGCTACTGGGCAGTCCAGTAGAGAGAGACAGAGGAGGAATGGGAGACAGAGTGGGGGGAAGACATTCGGCAAATAACGACGGGTTCGGGAGTTGAACCCGGGTCGGCCGTGTCGCGGCTGAGCGCGCTATGTGGTTCGCCACTGGGGCGCCCTTGACTTTCTATTTTATACTTATATCGTTATCATGATAGAATTTTTTGCCATATCGCCCAGCCCTAGCGTTACGTCATCTGTGCATCACTGTTAGCAGCAAACGTTTCTACAGCCAGGCTATTTACAATGCGGGAGCTTTTAACTCTTCTCTGGTACAAACCCGTTATCAAAGGACAAGTTAAACGGAACACATTTGTGATCGGTCACCGTCAACTCCTCCGTGCAAACATGACTGACTTTTAACTCAATTGTGAACAAGATCAAGTGTGTTACCTTTGTTGTGAGTTGGACCAGAGACATGTTGGATACAATTAAACAAGTCTCTTTCTAACATCTCTGTGGCAGAACTGTACTGGACCAAGACTTCACATCTGGATCAAAACGTTCTTCTTGTGGAAACGGATCAGACTGTGGACACCACAACATCTGTAAGTACAATTATGTTCACATTGTTTTCCACTTATTGCTCCTTCCTGGCAGCAGCGACGCTCCAAAGGAACTGTTGCAGCTACATGTAGGCTGTCAATAAAAAGGCTGCGAGGGGCTAAACAGAGGAGTATAAACACTGTGACACGCATCGTATAATAATTCAGTTCCACGTCCAGAATATGCTTTTAAACTATACATTCTTTCACTTAATGAAACGCAGTAGGGGAGTCTGGGGTAAATTGAGCATAGGGTTAAGTTGAGCCACCCCTTGTTTCTAGGAAACCGTAAAAAAAAGTGAGCATGTGATCAGAAATTTTGGAGGTAGGCGCCATTTCATGTAGTCTGTGAAGGTAAGAGCCACATGGCTAAAGTGATTAGACATGCGTGTCCAAAAAAAGAATGTTCACTCATGAAAGTGAATTTAATATATCATCGGTTTCATGAGGATTGTGTTTAGACCAACATAGATATTTTAAAATTTGTTTTATAACTGAGTTGGGATATCTATAAGCTGCAACATGGGGTAGTAAACCTAGCATGAAAGTGCACCATTTTAGCTGTTGGGGCTAATTAATTACATATGGTTTCTCTGGGGTAAGTTGAGCCATTTGGCCAGGGGCAAGTTGAGCCGGTGTGAACTATAATTGTAGTGGGCACAGGACTTCCGGTCAGCTATAGAATGGAGTAAGTCGCATGTGACACAGCTGCTCACCCGTTATTTTTTTTTCGTTTTAAAAACATATTTATAGACCACCAATGCGTTTAAAACTTGACGCATATATCAACTGAGATTATCAACTAACTATATTGACTGAAAGAATCGAGATGTCTCCAAAGAAAAATCAAACGATCTCAAAACCAAGCGCAGAGGACTCGCCTATGGCCACAGGATACATGAGACAAATAGCGGAGAATATAGACGTGATAGCGGCCGCCTCAAGTTCAACCCCTACAAATACCTCCGCGGACACCGAATATATCATCCGGGAAATGAAAAATGAAATGGAAAAAATGGAGAAGATAATGGAGACAATGGAGAAGACAATAACCCAAAAAGTAGATGCTATCAAAGAATCTATCGAAGGCAAAATAGAAGCGGTAAGAGTGGACGCCGAAGCACCGTGGCACTGGAAACAGGCCTGGAAGACCACCAACAAAATTTCGTTCGGATCTACAAAGACGTAGATGATATCAACGTTAATCTAACTGCTGAGATGAAGGGAAACTACAAAGAACTCAAGACGGAGCTCAACGATATAACGGTTGAGCTTAAGCGAATCAATGAAGAACAGAAAGCCAAAATATTCGAGATGGAATATCAAAGTCGCAAGCTGAATATTCGTATAGTCGGTCTGGATGAGTCGGTGAGCTGCGCACACCCTGAAGAGTTTGCGACAGAATTACAGAAAATCCTGGGACCAGCGATCCTTCCTAAAGTACCCGAGGTGGAGCAGTGGACCTGTTTGTCCTGTATGCAAATTGCATAGGGTCCATATCACTGGGGAGGGAGGCACAAATGTGGTCCTTGACCAGCCTCTCAAAACATTTCATGACCACAGAGGTGAGTGCCACCGGTCTGTAGTCATTTGGACATGTTGGGGAGGGTTTCTTCGGTACAGGGATGATGGTAGACATCTTGAAGCAGGCAGGGACCACCGACTCCGCCAGGGATTGATTAAATATGGCGGTGAACACCGGGGCAAGCTGGTTGGCACAGGACTTATGTATGCGTCCTGTTATACCATCTGGGCCAGCAGCCTTCCTGGTGTTCACCTGCATAAATGCTCTTCTCACACTGTGTACCGTCAATGAGAGAGCGTCCCCGCCCCCCCGCGGATGCACCCCCCCCTCCACAACAGCCGGCGCACCAGTGACGTCACTAGCCGTTGGGCTAGCAGTGCCACTGTTTGCACCAAACCGCGCGTAGAAGGTGTTGAGCCATTGAGGGGGCGCTGACTTTGTAGTCAGTTATAGCCCTCAGTCCCTGCCATAAGCCTCTTGTGTCATTCTGTGCCATTTGTGCCTCCATCTTGTCGGCATACGTCCTCTTAGCAAGTTTGACAGCCTTGCGCAGAGTGTAGACTGTTGTCTTGTACTCTTCCATGTTTCCTGACTCTCTGCCCCGGTTATAAGCAGTGGTGCGAGAGTTCAGGGCTGCTCTGATGGTACTGTCCACCCATGGTTTCTGGTTTGGGAACACCCTCGCCTTCTTTGTGGGGACGATACTATCAGCCAGTGTTGTTATGAATGACACCACAGCGTCTGTGTAATCGCTGACGTCACTGTTACTCCTCCTGAACATTCCCCAGTCGGCGATGTCTAGTGCGTCCTGAAGCGTGGCCTCTGATTGGTCGTCCCATTTTTTTACCTCACGTGACACGACGGCGTCACGTGATCTCTGTTTAAATGCTGGGACCAGAAAGATGGCGGCATGATCCAACGTGTTTGTTGCTCCCGCTAATGGTGGAGCCGGTACAGCCTTGTATCCGGCTCTGAACGGGGTGTAACAGTGGTCGAGTGTATTTCCTCCCCTTGTGGAGCAGACGATGTGCTGGAAGAAAGACGGCATGACTTTCTTCAGATTCGCCTGATTGAAGTCCCCGGCTACGATCATGGCTGCGTCCGGATGCTTGATCTGGTGCGCGTTCAGATGGTCGTGTAGTTCCCCTAGCGCCCTGCCGACGTTCGCCTGGGGGTGGATGTACACTGCAGTCATGATCACTGCAGTAAATTCGCGCGGAAGATGGAACGGGCGACATTGGATCGTGAGGTGTTCCATGTCGGGAGAGCATGAACGGGAGAGTATCTTCACCTCCCCTGGGCTAGTCCAGCCGTTGTTGGTCATAAGGCATAGCCCCCCGCCGATGCTCTTCCTGTACGGTCCGCTCTGAAGATGGTGAAGGAGTTGGAGGGAGAGATGCTGTGATCGGGAGTCACTGTTTTCAGCCAGGTCTCCGTGAAGCACAGGATATTGCATTCCTTC